>NC_081518.1:2291996-2376996 GCF_030273125.1 Centropristis striata
GTAGTTTTTCCACTTTCTGCTATACAACTTATCCGACAAACACTAGAAGAAAAGAAAAAACAGATAATGAGATCAACTGCTATCGTTCTTAAAGGGACAGTTCAGATTTTTTTGAAGTGGGGTTGTTATCTATAGCTAATCTATTGTTCATTTTGTAATAAAAACACCAAATTTGGTACATATATAGTGTTGGAGCCATATTGAACACTTAAATATAATTAGAAAATATGTAAACTTGTTTTAAGTTAATTATGGTATTTTTATTTGTAAAAGAAACTAAAAGGAACTTAAAGACACTTATTTTATTTGTATTTGGATGGTGATGTAGAATGGCAGCTGGATATTTAATTTTTGTGAATGAAGTTTTGGAAGTTTTGGAGGGTTAAAATATTTACCTGATCATTCAAATAATAATGTAGTTTTTCCACTTTCTGCTATACAACTTATCTGACAAACACTAGAAGAAAAAAACAAACAGATTGGGAACTGATGAGACCAACTGCTATAGTTCTGTATGTGACTTAAAGGGACAGTTCAGATTTTTTATTGAAGTGGGGTTGTTATCTCTAGCTAACTTATAGTTCATTTTGTAATAAAAGCACCAAATTTGGTACATATATAGTGTTGGAGCTATACTGAACACTTAAATATAATTTGAAAATATGTAAACTTGTTTTAAGTTAATGATGTTATTTTTTATTTGTAAAAGAAATTATTTTTAAGGAAAGGAACAAAATAGGGAGCCAACCTAGTTTTAAACTTCTAAAGGAACTTAAAGACAGGCAGCTGGATATTTAATTTTTGTGAATGAAGTTTTGGAAGTTTTGGAGGGTTCCGACAATGAAGTGGCTAATCCTTTTTGTCCTTTTAGCCAGCTCAGGTTGGGTTGCACAGTTTTCTGACTGCACTCACACACTAGAAAACACATTTAGAAACACTTAGAAACCACATTCGCATTAAGTGAAAACGTTTTATTTTGTTTTGAAAATAAGGAAAGTCAACCGGAGTTCTGTTCAATAAATATCAGAAGTGGATTAGCGTCTCTGCGCGTGCTTATTAAAATGTGTGTCGGCACCTTTGCAACCTAACCTGAGCTGCTAAAAGGACAAAAAGGATTAGCCACTTCATTGGCTCCCCGTCGGGGAATCGAACCCCGGTCTTCCGCTTGACAGGTGGAGATACTTGGCTACTATAATAAAGACTGGATATTGGGCCCTCACATATTTGCATTCTGATGACCATGGCGGCCAGCTGTTACAAGAGTGAAAATATGTTTTTGACAATGTAAAACAATAACAAATGAAAGAAAATGCAACAAATGGGGAGATGACGTAGTGACGAAGTTGACGTAATACGGCGCAAAGTGAGCCTATTTTAAAGAATGGCTGCCACGGCAACCAGGGTCTGAGTTTGTGATGGCCCAATATCCAGTTTTGTTCCCAATATATTTATCAACACATCAGCCACATTTGGTGCTTTTATGACAAAATGAACAGTTGGTATGATATATTAAGCTATGTAGGAGACACTTCACCATGGTCAGTGTATTACTAGTAGTCTATGGCAGTTTAGAGAAGCAGGCAGAGTATCAGCACAACAATCTCAGAAAAGTTCTGCTGTGGATGGAGGAAGCAGCAAAATGTAATAGTTGTGTTTCCATCAGGGGGAAGAGTGTCCGCTGGGAAAGTCTCAGGCCACGCCCTCTCTAAAGTCTCAGGCCACGCCCTCTCTAATGTCTCAGGCCACGCCCTCTCTAATGTCTCAGGCCACGCCCTCTCTAATGTCTCAGGCCACGCCCTCTCTAATGTCTCAGGCCACGCCCTCTCTAATTCGACCGTGACGTCACATACGCGACGGATTTAACACGGGAGACGCAACTGTGGCCGCCGTCGCTAACTATGCACAAAGTACGCCGCTGAACATAAACAAACCAGCATGGCTAATTATGCACAGTGTCACAGCTGATCATAAACAAACCAGCACGGCTGTTGGTGAATTAACCGGCATCACTAACTGTGCACAGTGTCTGGTGCTTGTTGTAAACAAACAGAGATCGCTAAGTGAACACCTCCTGCAGCAGCAGCACATACACACTGTACTGCTACAGAGCTAGCTGTTAGCCTGTTAGCACATACACACTGTACTGCTACAGAGCTAACTGTTAGCCTGTAAGCACATACACACTGTACTGCTACAGAGCTAACTGTTAGCCTGTTAGCACATACACACTGTACTGCTACAGAGCTAACTGTTAGCCTGTTAGCACATACACACTGTACTGCTACAGAGCTAACTGTTAGCCTGTAAGCACATACACACTGTACTGCTACAGAGCTAACTGTTAGCCTGTTAGCACATACACACTGTACTGCTACAGAGCTAACTGTTAGCCTGTGCTGCTGTGCTACTGTGCACCTCGTTCCTGATGTCAGCTTTTATATTTTGTTTTCAGTGAATACAAATTTTCAAATTGATTTAAAGTGTTTAACAACTCTATTACAAGATTTGTGTATTTTCAGTCTTAATATTATAAAGAAATGTTATACTTCAGTCTTAATATAATTTTATCTCACTTTTTTACTTCATCACTATCTAGATAATAATTTCCCTTTCAAATAAACTTATAATTTCTAGTATTTTTACGTTTAAATTAGTACATATATCCAAAGCGGATACCGTGGGAAGTGCAATTACTGATTGGCCTATTTTATTTCATAGACTATTTTTATTGAAGATATTTTTATATTTAAATGTGCACTTTATGGAGCTTTGATTTAAAAAAATAAAGAAGGTTCTCCTGTTGTTATACAGTATTTATGTTCACTTAAATAAACGGTTTCAATAAAACTACTTGTGACATGTCATATTTGACTTTGACTGAACATTTGCTCTCACTTTGCGATAAAAATATCAGGATAAATATTGTATATCGATATTCAGCCTAAATATATCGTGATATGACTTTTGGCCCTAGTGGAGTCTGGTGGTTTTTAAGATAACTGCTTCTGTTCCCTGCTGGAAATGGCTGTCTGACAGCAACATAAAGCTGTGGAAATATTCTAAATATATTGCACACTTAAACTGATATTGATTTTTGCATGTGGCCAAAATTCATTTTGCAGCATTAAATAGCTTAACTTCTCTGCTGGAGGTGCCAACTGCCATCTGCCGTCGGTAATACACTGAATATAGAGAAGTAAATCAGACAACTTACTTTAAAAAAAAAATCGAAACTCTCCCTTTACTGGAAAAAAATAACTCATTGTAACGGTCTGAACCAGTGTGTGCATACTGTTGCACTGATAATCAACTGTTTCTATCAACAGAAGCATTGTTCCCTCATCAGGAAATGTTGTAAATTCATCATGTGAGAGGGAAAAATTTAACTACCGGTACATCAAATTATAGAATGACAACTTGTTTTGAAGTCCCAAATTTCTGCACATACTGTGTCAAACTTCATGACATCTTGTGTGCACACTGCAAAAAAAGGAGGTGTGTCTAAAAACCAGATAAAAACACTGAATCTGAGGGGAATTATCTTGCTGCATGGACAGATAATTTACCTTGACAAGATTTCTCGATTTAAGATTGTTAATTCTAGAAATGAGCATGTTGAAAGCTTAAAATAAGAAATTAACTCTTAAAAGATAAACTATCCAACACTTTGGAAAAAATCTTGTTAAGAACCAAATCATTTGCAGACCAGATTGTGCATAATATCAAAAAATACGGTTTGGTTCTGTTTATAATGGCCAAAATAACACATTTTGAAATTCTTCTTCGTGTGGGCAGTGTTTTAGAGAGCAAAGCTGGAAAAAAGATTGGCTAAGATGTAAAAAAAAAGAAAAAGAAAAATTCAATAAGTGAATCTGCCTGCGAGGACATGAATTAATGTTTCCACATTTAAAAGGGTAGCAGCCTCCAAAGTTTGGACACACAAACAAAGTGTATCCATGTCTTACAGTACTTACAAATACTTCTTCTAGCCTTCATTTCTTGACAGTACACTGTGTAATAATTCACTTTTGTGCCTTGTCTGGTTTGTTTAAATAAAAATAAAAATGATATCCAAACATCCTGGGGTCCACTACGCTGTGACCGTAAATCTGACTTTAAATTTAAATTAAACTTTTATTTTGCTAATGTGGTTTTTAAGGAGATCGTTTGATCATGCACTGTCACAGATTATACTGCTATAAGGATTTTTGAACTCTACAACACATCCGCTCTGTACAGTTAAATGACTTTGATATTATTTTTGCTCTAAAAAGCGACGCTTTTCAATCTGGGCGTCAGCAGCTTCACGCACACAGTTTGGCTGCTAGTTGTGAGTGTTGTTGTCCTAAAACACTGTATATAGAATTAATTTATCCTATATAGAAGATTCCATACATATTCTGTGGGAATGTTAAAAATAAAACCCAAGTTGTTTTGTCTCTATGTGCCTCTCAAGCTTTTCTACTGTCTGATTTTTCTTTGTAAGCCACAGGAAGAGGAGGAGAAGCAGAAGCGGTGCCAGTCGGTCTCTTGGAGACGCCGTCCCTCCTCCAGGCTCACGTCCCCCAACACGGCCTGGACGGGTACGTGGGGAGCTCGAGGCTGACTCGTCTGCAGTAGGCACTTTTTCAAGTTTCAGTCACAGGGCTTCCTTCTCTCCACGCTGTGAGAGACCACGGAGCCCCTGGAGAGGAGATCTGAACACTATCTCCACTCATCAAACCCTCTAGATTGCTCGCTTGCTTTCCAAGTAAAGGGAAATGTTGCTGACATGTTTGAACACATTTCTAGTCAGGCTTGTTTTGGTCTATAACAGCCAGCCATCCTGTTCACAACGTCATGTTATGAATTGGGATTTTTGGTCGCCCCTGTTTTCTTGGATACTCACACACACGTGCACAGAAACCCTTCTCTTCTTCTTTTTTTCTTTTCTTTTTTTTTACCTCACATTAATGGCGTAGCATCACTTAGTGACTATCGAGGTCCCACAGGTTCTGAATGGCAACTTGAATTGGAATTATCCCCTCGTATGAGAAAAGTCTCCTCTTCTTCCCTGGAATGGCACGATCACAGAACTCCAGAACAACAACCCCGGTCCTCTAGAGGGCAGTATCATAGACTTCCTGCTGCAGGATGGGGGCGGGGCCCGGGCAGGGGAGCAGGTTGGAGGGGAACGCAGGGGGGTGTGGGTGGTCCCACACGGGGTCTTTTAAGGACGGGGGTATGGAGGGTAAAGGCGGGCCTGAGACTAGAGGGCTCTGGCCTCTGAGCTGCTCCCGGACCTCCTGCTCCAGACTGGGAGGCACGATGAGCTGGTCCTCGGGGTCCTGCTGTGCCGGGGCAGTGAAGTAGCCAGATTTCTTTTTGGGAGCCTCCAGGGCCACCTCGATGAGGTTGTGGCTGTCCTCGGGGGCCACCACGGAGCCGTTGGACAGTTTCTTCCCGAACAAACTGGACGTGGACGGAGACTTCTTGAGGTCTGCGATCTCCCTCCCACACACCGCCAGCAGGCAGCCGTTAGTGGCCGACACCACCACGCTGTTCTGTCGGCGCATCTTCCCGTTGGGATAGTCGGAGCCTCGCTTATCAAGGTCCAAGTCTTTGGGGCTCTCGGGGGCCCCTGATCGTAGCTGGAAAGCACAGCAGTGAATGTCTACCTCCACCTCTAGCTTGCTGCCGTTGGAGATGACCCCCTCCAGCGGAGCTTCGTCGTCGCTGTCCAGGCCGTTGTCGGAGTGGTTGCTGGAGAACGTGGCGGAAGAAGGTTGCCGCTGGAACAACCCCGGGTGGGTTACCGCCCCGACGGAGCCCGGCACCATGATGCCACACAGCGTGGTAGCAGGGTGCAGGCTGCAGCGTCTCTCCGGCCGGGCCGCGGGGGCGGAGGACGGGTGCTCGTCCGAAGCGGTGGACCCCGCCTCGCTGCCCACCTCCGAGGCCGACGTCTCGCTGTTGAACTCGGAGACCACGCCGCTGCTGGAGGAGAGGGTTACCGGTGGTGGGTCGGTGGGGCCGGGCGTCACGGTAACAGGCACAGGGACGGGGGTGGGAGGGGGCCCCCGCGGCTCGGCCGTGGAGACGGGGGGCTCACAGGTGCAGCTGTCCTCTCCGATGTTCAGGGACACCACCGCAGCCTCCAGGTTGTCCTTGCAGCCGTAACTCTGGGCGAGAGAACACAGCTTCTTGGCGGCGGCGCGGGGATCCCGCACGGCCTGGACGGTGCACACGGCCTCCTGGTAGGAGACGCGCTCAAACAGCGATCTGTTCCCCAGGATCAGGAACTCGTCCTGGGAGCAGAGCGGCTCGGTGTGCACCCAGGGCTTGGGAAGCACCCAGGGGGAGAGATAAGAGCAGCCCAGCAGGCGAGAGCAGCACGTCACCCCGCTCACCTTGTTATCCTGGAAAACACAAGAACATTAGAATTAAAGATGAGTGTTTAACCCTTTGATGCACATACAAACATATAAACACCTTCTAATGCACAACAAGGGTCAAAAATGACCCACATTAATTTCCCATGTTATTTCATGCTGGCTGTGTTGTTGTTTTTTTATTGCTTTTTTTTAACAGATCATTATATCCATTTTTCCTTTCATACTTTATGAAGAAAAATAGTTTTTGTATTATTGCATCAAGTTTACACACATGGATCAATAATGACCTTGTGCATTAGAAGCGTAGTGATACAAAAAGTGATTCACTAAATTAACAGTTTGAGTTTATGTTTAACTATGTTTGTCTTATTTTGAAGGTTTAACTTTAAAAGAGTTGTTAGAACCACCAGATTACATTGGAAAATCACATATTTTATCATTTGAGACTTATTAGAGCCACCAAATAATAATTTCCATTGGAAAAACACCAATTTAACAAAATAGGATAGTTAATATTTGTGTCTTCTTTGTCAGGTTTTAAACTGGTGATTGGTGACCTTGTGCATTAGAAGCGTAGTGATAAAAAAAAAAAGGTTTTTATTCAAAAAGTAAGAAAGGAAAACAAAAAATAGGATGGATGATGATCAAAAACAAGTTATTTGAGGAAAACCTGTAATACTGTTGTTTTTACGGTAAAAAAGCCGCAGCTGTGGTTGCCAGAACTTTACCGTAATAAAAAACCTTTTTAATATTACAGTAAAAAGATATTGGCACTGTTGATTTCACGTTTAAGATTGCCATTTTATTCCATTTTTTTACTGTATGAATAAAAAGTTTTTCCATCAAAAGAAACGCTGTTCTGCCATATGATTGACAAGAAATTACTTTATAAATGAAAACGCTTGAATTAAAGATTTTACCATTACATATTACAGTATATTTTGTTAGAGATATGGTGTTTAGTACATTTAACAGTGAGAAAAAGTATTTTTACAAAAAATAAATGTAAAAATGACAGTGATGCTTGTATATATATTACATTAAATACATATTACAGTGTATTTTACAGTGGAGTAATGTATTTTTAAAAAAAACACAACTGTAAAAAATACTGTTTTGGCTGATATATACATTTACGGTGTTTCATTGTTATTGAAACTGAATTAACTCATTTATCATTTGATGATCTTTTACCGCGTGGTTTAGCAGTTTTTCACCCTAAAATCTACAGACATTTTTTACAGTGTACTTATAATATAGTGTCTGTTACCTCTGTAATAATGGCTTTACTGAGTTTAACTCTCTCCATCTCCTCAGTGCAGTTCTCTAGGCTGTAAACCTTGGAGAGAGGAACAGGCCGGCCGTCCCGACACAACACGGCCTGGCAGGTTCCCACGTTGGCCACGGTGAGGCTGAAGGAGCCTCCTGGATCTGAAGGCTCGTGGTGAATATAGCACAGCAAGGCAGAAGCACCCAGTTTCTGGCCAGCCATCCCCAGTTTCCTGTCCAATACAAAAACAAA
Source organism: Centropristis striata (assembly GCF_030273125.1). Lineage (NCBI taxonomy): Eukaryota > Metazoa > Chordata > Actinopteri > Perciformes > Serranidae > Centropristis > Centropristis striata. The sequence continues at coordinate 2,299,893 of NC_081518.1, forward strand.
CAAAGCTACTGAGAAACTCTTTAACTCACTGCAGAAAGAACACAATTACATGATTATATGCATGTACAAAAAGACACTAAAATGTAACTAGAACATCTCTAAAGATGTCTAAAACTAGTCAGTTAGTGTCTAAAACTCGTCAGTTAGTGTCTACAACTAGTCAGTTAGTGTCTAAAACTCATCAGTTAGCGTCTAAAACTCATCAGTTGGTGTCAAACTCGTCAGTTGGTGTCTAAAACTCATCAGTTGGTGTCTAAAACTCGTCAGTTGGTGTCAAACTCGTCAGTTGGTGTCTAAAACTCATCAGTTGGTGTCTAAAACTCGTCAGTTGGTGTCTTAAACTCGTCAGTTATTGTCTAAAACTCGTCAGTTGGTGTCTTAAGCTCGTCAGTTAGTGTCTAAAACTCGTCAGTTGGTGTCTTAAACTAGTCAGTTAGTGTCTAAAACTCGTCAATTATTGTCTAAAACTCGTCAATTAGTGTCTAAAACTCGTCAGTTAGTGTCTAAAACTTATCAGTTAATGTCTAAAACTCGTCAGTGTCTAAAACTTATCAGTTAGTGTCTAAAACTCATCAGTTAGTGTCTAAAACTCGTCAGTTAGTGTCTAAAACTCATCAGTGTCTAAAACGTATCAGTTAGTGTCTAAAACTCATCAGTTAGTGTCTAAAACTCGTCAGTTAGTGTCTAAAACTCATCAGTGTCTAAAACTTATCAGTTAGTGTCTAAAACTCGTCAGTGTCTAAAACTAGTCAGTTAGTGTCTAAAACTCATCAGTTAGTGTCTAAAACTCGTCAATTATTGTCTAAAACTCGTCAATTAGTGTCTAAAACTCGTCAGTTAGTGTCTAAAACTCATCAGTGTCTAAAACTTATCAGTTAATGTCTAAAACTCGTCAGTGTCTAAAACTTATCATTTAGTGTCTAAAACTCATCAGTTAGTGTCTAAAACTCGTCAGTTAGTGTCTAAAACTCATCAGTGTCTAAAACTTATCAGTTAGTGTCTAAAACTCGTCAGTTAGTGTCTAAAACTCATCAGTGTCTAAAACTTATCAGTTAGTGTCTAAAACTCGTCAGTGTCTAAAACTTATCAGTTAGTGTCTAAAACTCATCAGTGTCTAAAACTTATCAGTTAGTGTCTAAAACTCGTCAGTGTCTAAAACTTATCAGTTAGTGTCTAAAACTCATCAGTTAGTGTCTAAAACTCATCAGTTAGTGTTTAAAACTCATCAGTTGGTGTCTAAAACTCGTCAATTAGTGTCTAAAACTCGTCAGTTAGTGTCTAAAACTCGTCAGTTAGTGTCTAAAACTCATCAGTGTCTAAAACTTATCAGTTAGTGTCTAAAACTCATCAGTTAGTGTCTAAAACTCGTCAGTTAGTGTCTAAAACTCATCAGTGTCTAAAACTTATCAGTTAGTGTCTAAAACTCGTCAGTGTCTAAAACTAGTCAGTTAGTGTCTAAAACTCATCAGTTGGTGTCTAAAACTCATCAGTTAGTGTCTAAAACTTATCAGTTAGTGTCTAAAACTCGTCAGTGTCTAAAACTCGTCAGTTAGTGTCTAAAACTCATCAGTGTCTAAAACTTATCAGTTAGTGTCTAAAACTCGTCAGTGTCTAAAACTAGTCAGTTAGTGTCTAAAACTCATCAGTTGGTGTCTAAAACTCATCAGTTAGTGTCTAAAACTTATCAGTTAGTGTCTAAAACTCGTCAGTGTCTAAAACTCGTCAGTTAGTGTCTAAAACTCATCAGTTAGTGTCTAAAACTTATCAGTTAGTGTCTAAAACTCGTCAGTGTCTAAAACTCGTCAGTTAGTGTCTAAAACTCGTCAGTTAGTGTCTAAAACTCGTCAATTAGTGTCTAAAACTCTGGTATCTGCGGCAGTTTACAAATTTATTTTTTGACAAGTTTTTCTCTCCCTCTGCACTCTAGCGATGATGTCATCCACTCTAGCCTCTCCATAGGGTAACATTGGGGGGATTTTTTGGTGTGTTTTTGCCGAATAATTTGAAAACCATTTGCTGAAACCCTTAGAAAAGTCACAGCACACTTGTCATGGCCGAGCCAGTCGATTTGATTTTAGTGTAATGTTCGACCAAAACTCTGGGAGGAGTAGTCGACCGGAAAAAAACACAGAAGAAACAGAAGAATAAAATCTAGGATTAAGCCCGGTGGATAGTATATAGTGTGCTCTTTCAAGCACACTCAATAAATAAGTCTTACCTGTGTGAGGTGAGAAAAGTGTTGCACATATACACATTGTCAATACTGGAATGCTGCAGTTCTTCGCACAACACATCTCCCATGGTGCACTGCAGCAGCCGAGGCACTTCCTCATTGCGGTCTCCGTCGAAGATGCCGTAACATGCTTCCACGCCGTCACCGAACCGGTCTACAGCCAGCACGGACACACACAACCTGCCAAAACAATAGACCCACATTAACCCTGTGGGCTCTGAGCCTATTTTGGCCGTTTTTGAATACTTTTGATGTTGCCCTTCATGTACCACATAAAAAATGTTTACTATATAGTTTAGACGGATTTCAGAATAAAGGCCTCCTATAAGAAGTGAGGAGCATTTATGGGTACAAGTCGGGAACCGGCCTACCTTACATATCTCAAGGGTGCTGAGTCCAAAAAAAATGGTTCCCAAACGAAATTCTGAGTTTTTGACCTTCTAATTTGTATCAAATGGCCACCAAATTGGCCATCTTGCACAGTGATTGGACCATTTCCCCTTAGTTTTTTTGTAAGTAGGCAATCAAAGATGAGGAAATTAAGTTTCTAGATCTATAGTCTAGGGTCAGAGCAAGGATATAGTGGAGGCTCAGTGTCTTTTTTATGTATATATATATGCAAAATACCAACTGGAACATTTAAAAGTGATATTGATTGAATATTTATGTCGGCCTTAAAAAAATGACACAAATGATGCTTAATTTCACCTTAAAAGTTGGTATTTTGCATATATATATACATAAAAAAAGACACTGAACCTCCTTAATTTCCTCATCTTTGATTGCCTACTTACAAAAAAAATAGGGGAAAATGGTCCAACGACCAACAGCCGCCATTTTGATATGCAAATGAGAAGTCAAAAACTCAAAATTTCGCTTGGGAACCATTATTTTTGGATTCGTCACCCTTGAAATAAGTAAAGTAGGCCAGTTCCCGACTTGTACCCATAAATGCTCCTCACTATCACTTTTTGGACTATTCCGTCTAGACTAATACCCATATTTGGTATCCATTTTTTCTTCACCTACATGATCTGACAGTTATTTTTTCACTTTAACCTACTTTATCAACATATTGAGCGCAAAAATACCCAAAAATCATGAAATCCGAGTTGAAAAATTATACTATTTACTAAATAGAAAATACACAAATGTGCTCAATGAACTTGAAAATGTAAACATAGGATACAAATATGAACATATAAAAAGTTAAAATTTAAATATATTAAAACTATATCCAAAAAAGTCCCATAAAAACGTGTATTTTTAGTGGGGTTTTTTCCTTGTTAGCTGCAACTCTTCAAAACAAACTATCTGCAAAATGACACAGAGCTACACCAACGCTGAAATATTTCTGTACTATCAAATTAAAACTATCATATCTTTGGTTTTACATGAGCTAGGAATGTCAAACAAAAACTGGGAGAAAGTTTCTAGTCTGTACTTTGGAGTGAAGTTGATAGCAGCGCTCCATGTGACCTCGTTTTTTTGTTAAACGTGACGTGATCTGATCAGGACGCCACCATCAGAGACCCCAGAGGGTTAACATTGTTACAGCTGTTTCTCCAATAGAATTATTAGGCTCTATGGCACCAGCTTCTCTGTAAAAAGGTCCATTGACTGCCCTGACGCCAGCCAAGGCGCCTGCCAATGATTCATATATGGACTCAGTGGGAGACACCTGCTCCGAGCTTCTGCAGCAGCATCCAAACCACAGATGACAGAACATCCAGAGCGCCAAAACAAGATTGATTGTGTGCTTGACAGGAGAGGACACATGGTTGGACCGGCCACTTCACGCAGACTCCACAGACACTAAATGAATAATCAAGTCGTTTTTCTTTTTTTAGAATGGTCTACTTTTTTGTCCACAATTATTGCTGTCAAAAGGAGGTTCAACCAGTTATGCACTCTATGGAGTTTTGGGCTATTTTGTCCATTTTTGAATCCTTTCCATCCTGCCTGTATTCACCGCTTAAAACATGTTTAAATGCCATGTTGGTATATTTTTCACCTATATGATCTAATAATAATTGTTTTTCATTCTGACAACATTTAGGACCAAAAAGAAACAAAGAAAAACCAACATAAATGTGATCTTGTGATTGTTGATTTTTATTCTAGTTGGACTGTAACAATTACGTAACAATTTTGGTAATTTTGTGTATTTTTTAGGCATTTTGTGTCTTTTTTGGTCATGTTGTGTCTCTTTTTAGTCATTTTGTGTCTTTTTTTGGTCATTTTGTGTCTCTTTTACTCCTTTAGTCCAACATAAAATGTGATTTTGAATCTTTTTTTTAAACTTTCAAAACACTATCATGCTCAATAAAGAATTTTAAATGTTGCAAATGTGAACAAAGTCTGGATTATTTGGAGCTTTGGGACACTCCAGAGGGTTGAACCCAAGAGTTCACTCACTTTTTCCACCAGCACCATGAATGTTGTTCAATAAAGACATGAAATATTGTAAATGTTCGTGTAGTACCAGATTAAGCACATTGTGTTTGTCTTTACTTGGGACTTAGAAGCAGATCAGATCATATTTAATGACAAATTAATGCAGAAATCTAGGTCATTTCAAAGAGTTCACATACTTTTTCTCACCACTGTTTATACTACCTTGATGTTTAGGGCTGTTTTTATATTATGCCTTCCTATGAAATATTTGAAGCATTTAACACATTCGGATTCTTTGTGTAATTGTTATCAGCAAACAATATATTTCCTATGGCGGAATAAAATGTAATCAATTCTTTCCAAATCTGTAAAGTATGGACCTCTGTTTTCTTATTTCTTTCTAGTGTTTTATAATGACCCTCAAGAGAGGAAAAGATACTTTGCTTTTTGGCATTTTGAAAAATAGCCAACTCTGTGGAGAATTTAATTTTCCTTTTACAAGTAGTGGAAATCCATTCTTAGATTTCATTTCTCACTTTTGCACAGAGGGAATGAACTTCACATACCTATCAGAGGAATAAAGATAACACTTTTTCTCTTTAGTGTAGTATATTCTTGGCAGCCTTTTGTATTACATCAGCCATAAAAAAATGTGTTAAACATTTCTTCCATAATCAAGGGCCTGAGACTTCATTTCATTTACTTGTATGATGATTTGGATGGATACTGCCTACAGTTAAGGAAAAGTCATTTTTTTATTTTCACAAAATAACAAATAAAAGACACAGAAACACAAAGCAGTATGTTGTGAGAGCATATTATAAAACGATGTATGCATTTAATCCAATAGAGTGTGTTATTAATAAGGCAAAAAGCATCAAAGATCATTGTTGACTTATGGTGAGCTAAATGAGTGTGTGTCTGTAACCTGAGATACAGAGATCAATCACTTTAATGAGCAGACTGAAGACTGAAGTAATGTCAGAGTAAAGTCAGATAAAATCTGGATATGTGTTTGTTTGAAACTTGTTTTTGAAGGTTACAATAATTAAAAGTGTGATTATTCTTAAAGAAACTCTCATCTAGTATTAGGAACAAAACACAGGAAGTCTTAGTGCCCATATAAGGTAACATGGAAGGTAAAAATTAAGGTGTTTCCACCACAGCCAAATACCTGGAAAGAGGCAGGTGTCACTCACGAAAGCCCCTAATCTGAATATGAGCCGTCCTAGCGGTCTTTTGACGGGACTTTTTTCGTTCCTGTTGAAGAGCAGGGCCGTTTTTCTCCCCTGAAAACAGCCTGGTTGCTGATTGGATAGAACGCTAAGCAGGGTGTGACACGCGCCATTTGTAAAAGCCGGAGAAGCAGTGTTGCCAACTTAGCGACTTTGTTGCTATATTTAGCCACTTTTCAGACCCCCTTAGCGACTCTTTTTCAAAAAAGCGACTGGCGACAAATCCAGCGACTTTTTCAGGTGTTATTGGAGACTTTTGGAGACTCGTTCTTACTCTTCTTAACGAGCTGCGGGGGCCGGCGGCTCGTTAAGAAGAGTAAGAACGAGTCAAATCGGCACAGTCCTCCTGCAGCAGTCTCTCCAAGCTGCAGAGCCAGAGGGGATGTTAACCCCTTAGCGTCCAGTCTGCAAATTGCTAATAGGCTAACAGTTAGCTCTGTAGCAGTACAGTGTGCATGTGTAACAGGCTAACAGTTAGCTCTGTAGCAGTACAGTGTGTATGTGCTAATAGGCTAACAATTAGCTCTGTAGCAGTACAGTGTGTATGTGACAGCAGAGTGAGCGACATTAGAGAGGGCGTGGCCTGAGACTTTAGAGAGGGCGTGGCCTGAGACTTTAGAGAGGGCGTGGCCTGAGACATTAGAGAGGGCGTGGCCTGAGACTTTAGAGAGGGCGTGGCCTGAGACATTAGAGAGGGCGTGGCCTGAGACTTTAGAGAGGGCGTGGCCTGAGACATTAGAGAGGGCGTGGCCTGAGACTTTAGAGAGGGCGTGGCCTGAGACTTTAGAGAGGGCGTGGCCTGAGACTTTCCCGGTGGCCACTCTTCCCCATAAAGGAAACACGGCTAATTCTGATACCAACAGAAATTTCAGTCCTCCACACATGAAAACAAGCAAAATGAGCCTCACCTAATGGGTGTAAACCATATCTCATGTTTACAAGGATCATATTGGTAAAGGGGGGCAAAAAAGGGAAGATTGTATGACATATAAAGTGATGTTTTATCGCTGTTTATTCAGTCTCCCGTGGGTTCAATCAGGGAACTCACTGAGTTTTGATCTCTTGACCTATGCAAGAATAAAAAAATTTTTAGTTCTGGGAAGATTTTGGTGTTTATGCTGTTGGCCAGTTGGGAGGCTCTCTGCCCCATGGTTATAATAGTTTTGTATTTTTCAACAGTTTTAATGAGTTTTCAGAGTGAGTTTGCTAGTTTTAATTAGTTTCCATTTTTTGGAAAATGTGTTTTTTTTCTGTAATGGGGTATTTGTTGGGTGCCAGATTCAAAAAAGTCACAATAAATGTTTCCTTTATTTCCTTTGTCTGGTTCATCTCAGCCCCAATACGTTTATTAAGTCGAAAAACCAAGGACATTTTCACTATAATTTTAGTTAGTTTTAGTTAGTTTTGTAACCACAAAATACAGTTATTTCGTTATTTTTTTTTAATAACCTTGCTCTGCCTGTCTTCATTTTCCACTACAAGTACTCACTTGTTTCTTTGGCCGCTCATCTCAGAGTAGCCGTGGTTCCAGGGGGTGGAGGCACTCTGTGAGTCACCGGTTGTCGTGGTGGATTTCTGGTCTAATTTCAAGGTGGTGATGTGACTAAAAAAGGAGAAGAAATACAGCAGAAAGAATTAAAGGAGAAGGTATACATATATTTCCTCTTACCAAGTATTTTCTTCTTCTATCTAGCAATAGTATCTTAATTATCTTGTTTTGAGTATAATTTACCTACTGACCATAGCTTTATGTGCTTATTTTAAGAACATGTGTCTTTTTGTAACAAAAATGAGTGAATAACCTCTTCACAGGGATTTCAGTCTTGTGTAAAGACTTGTTTTTAGGATTGACATTGTGAGCTTTTTTTTAAATGTTTTTCAATCTATTCAACTGTTGAATATGGTGAGTTTTTACCTAAAATATTGGCTCCAATTGAGAGTTTTAGTTGCATGTAGTTTAAATGATATTTCAAAAGCATTTTCTACCACCAGTATCTACCCACAGATACTGAAATGAGAAAAAAAACGTGTTTGTTTCAAGTATTACTGGATTATTTTAACGTTACTACAGTTAAGCTTTTCAAGCCACAATTGCTTAAAATAAGTATTTTGGATTTATTTTAAGACATCATTGGTTTTTCCAGTGCCAAGATATTTTTACTTACTTAAAGAATTCTTACAAAGAAAAATGTACTTACTGCACTGACAGATACTTGTTTCAAGCATGTATTTACTTTATTCTAGTTATTTATTTCTCATTTTTTGTCAGTTGGTTTATCTTATTGTTTAAATACTTGTTTTTAGGATTGACATTGTGAGCTTTTTCATGCTTTTCAATCTATTCAACTGTTGAATATGGTGAGTTTTTACCTAAAATATTGGCTCCAGTTGAGAGTTTTAGTTGCATGTAGTTTAAATGATATTTCAAAAGCATTTTCTACCACCAGTATCTACCCACAGATACTGAAATTAGGAAAAAAAACATGCTCGTTTCAAGTATTTCTGGCTTATTTTAATGTTACTACAGTTGAGCTTTTCAAGCCACAATTGCTTGAAATAAGTATATTTGGATTTATTTTAAGACATTGTTTTTCCAGTGCCGAGATATTTTTACTTACTTAAAGAATTCTTACAAAGAAAAATGTACTTACTGCACTGACAGATACTTGCTTCAAGCATGTATTTAATTTATTCTAGTTATTTATTTCTCATTTTTTGTCAGTTGGTTTATCTTATTGTTTAAAGACTTGCTTTTAGGATTGACATTGTGAGCTTTTTCATGCTTTTCAATCTATTCAACTGTTGAATATGATGAGTTTTTACCTAAAATATTGGCTCCAGTTGAGAGTTTTAGTTACATGTAGTTTAAATGCTATTTCAAAAGTATTTTCTACCACCAGTTTATACCCACAGATACTGAAATTAGAAAAAAAAACATGTTTGATTCAAGTATTTCTGGCTTATTTTAACGTTACTACAGTTAAGCTTTTCAAGCTTTCCTTGGGAGAATTCAAAGGAATCCTGAAGGACAGAGAATAGATAGAATAGAGATAGTTCTCTTGGTCAAGAGTTTATTTATTTCATTTTTAACTGTACTCATTTCAATCTTCATATAGTCTTGTCCCTGATCTTGTATGTGCTTTAATTGATGTTGAATGTGGTGTATGAGAATTGTGGTTGATTGTTCTTATTGTATCATGGTGCTGCCTTCTTGGCCAGGTCATTCTTGAAAAAGAGATTTTAATCTCAATGAATTTTACCTGGTTAAATAAAGGATATTGATTGATTGAAGCCACAATTGCTTGAAATAAGTATTTTGGATTTATTTTAAGACATCATTGGTTTTTCATTTTTTCCATTTCCTCGATGTTTTTACTTAAAGAATTCTTACAAAGAAAAATGTACTTACTGCACTGACAGATACTTGTTTCAAGCATGTATTTACTTTATTCTAGTTATCTATTTCTCATTTTTTGTCAGTTGGTTTATCTTATTGTTTAAATACTTGTTTTTAGGATTGACATTGTGAGCTTCTTCATGCTTTTCAATCTATTCAACTGTTGAATATGGTGAGTTTTTACCTAAAATATTGGCTCCAATTAAGAGTTTTAGTTACATGTAGTTTAAATGTTATTTCAAAAGCATTTTTCTACCGCCAGTTTCTACCCACAGATACTGAAATGAGAAAAAAAACGTGTTTGTTTCAAGTATTACTGGATTATTTTAATGTTACTACAGTTGAGCTTTTCAAGCCACAATTGCTTGAAATAAGTATTTTTGGATTTATTTTAAGACATCATTGGTTTTTCCAGTTCCTAGATGTTTTTACTAACTTAAATAATTCTTACAAAGAATAATTTACTTATTGCACTGGCAGATCATTTTACTTGTTTTAAGCATGTATTTGCTTGATTCTAGTTATTTCTAATTTTTTGTCAGTTGGTTTTTGCAGTGTTTATGCTTGACAAATTTCAGTTTGCTACCTATGATCATTTTGAAGCAGTCTGTGTTTGATGCCTCACCTGAAGAGGTTGAGGGTTTTGTGTTCTAGCATCAGGCTGCTGTTTCCTGTCAGGTCGAGCTCCTGCAGAGTGGCAGGCAGCGAGTCGGGCAGCTGGATCTCCGTCAGCTCATTACAGCTCAGATCTACAAGCTACAAACGTATAAAACACGCATGAGCTGACATTAATCATTAATCACACAGCGGGCAGCCAAATAAAAGCAGAAGCAGTCTGACCTTGATCTCGGGCAGGTTGAGGATCTCTGGGAAGACAGTGATGTGGTTGGAGTGAGCGATGAGCGTGTGAAGCCTCTTACAGCTGGACACGGTGGACGGGATCGTCTTCAGCTTGTTGCCACTTAGATTCAGCTCCTCCAGCATCTCCAGTTTACTCAGCTTACTGAAGACACAAACAGCACAGTGAGAAAAAAAATCCTGTGAGCTAAACAAAACACAAAATATCAACAAGTCAAGTCAAAATGTATTTATAGACGCTTAAAAACAACCTCCACCAAAGTGCTTTACAGTTATTAAAATACAATAAAATCATATACAAACATAGACCTGATAGAGATATAGAGACCTGCACAGAGGTTTGGTCATTCATTTTTAGCGGCAAATATATTTGTACATCGTCCGCATAGCAATGAAATGAGACGTTATACTTTTGAAATATGGATCCCAATGGCAACAAGTAAATAGAAAAGAGGAGGGGGCCCAAAATAGAACCCTGAGGCACCCCACAGCTCAAGGAAATTACCCAAAAATAATAAATAAATAAAAACGACAAAAAAGACAAAAGGACAAAAAATACAAAGGACAAAAAAATGCAAAAAAATGACTCAAGGCACAAAATGACCCCAAAAATTCATAAAATGACTAAAAAAGACACAAATTGACAAAAAAGACACAAAAAAATACCAAACAAGATGTAAAATGAAATAAGTTGTAAAATTACCAAAAATAACTCAAAATGGACAAAGACACAAATTTACCGAAAGAAACGTGATCTGACCAAGAAAATTACCAAAAAATAATAAAAAACAGACACAAAATGACTCCAAACATTTTTAAAATTACCAAAAAAGACAAAAATAACAAAAATGACGTGAAAGGACCAAATAAATACAAAAAAATTATTCAAGGCACAAAATGACCGCAAAAATTCATAAAATGACTAAAAAAAGACACAAATTGGCAAAAAAAAAGACAAAAAATACCAAACAAAATGTAAAATAAAATAAATTGTAAAACTAAAAAAAAGACATAAAAACAACAAAAAAGACGTGAAAGGACCAAAAAAAAAAAAAACAATACTGCCTCCTAACAAAACAATGAAAAGACAACAACAATAGTTGCAGTATTGGTGGTATTATAACAATTTAAAGTATATGTGTGCAAGCTACTTATAATGTACAGAATATAGGAAATATAGAGTAAGTTTAGTAGCTCAAAATGGTTTTAATAACTCAAAATGACCAAAAACAGCTCCGGGGGAAAACAACAGTGATTGACCTGCAGCCCTTCAGTAACCCACCTGGCAGGGAAGGAGAGCAGCTGGTTGTAGGCGATGTGGAGAACCCGAAGGTTCTGGTGTCCAACCAGCAGAGCACCACAGTTCTCGTTCAGGTTGTTCCTGGTCAGGTAGAGCTCCTGCAGCGTGCTGAGGCTCTCCTCCGACGGGCTGCTGGGAGGAATGCTCTCCAGGGCGTTGGCCGACACGTTTAAGTATTTTAGGCTGTTGGGGAGGACACATAAAAAAACAATACTTTTGTTTAAAACAGAGTACGCAGATATTCACCCTGTCAATTATCGTACAACAATGGTTGCATTGAAGGACTCTATAATACCCATAATCTCCAAAGCTAAAGTTAGAAGTTTGAGTTGCCTGAGGTGTCATATTAATGGGGGGATCATTTCAGAAAGTCATACATTGTATAGATTCATTACACATAGAGTGAAATATTTCAAGCCTGTTTTTGTTGTTCTGGTTTAGAGATAATGAAAACACAAAACTCAGTGTCTCAGAAAATGATTAAAAAAATAAAAAAAAAACCTGCATCAGTATGATTTCAATCAATGTTTGAATAAATCCAATAGAACATGAGATGTTTATATTAAACTGTTTCAGTGCTGATGAATACTGGGCTGATGATGATGACTTTATTCATTTTTATTAATAAAGAATATTTTTACCACTGTTCTTGGACGCAATTTTGAGCTAAGCAAAACACAAAATAAATATATATAGCAATGAAATGAGACGTTATACTTTTGAAATTTGGATCCCAACGGCAACATGTAAAAAGAGAAGAGGAGGGGGCCCAAAATAGAACCCTGAGGCACTCCACAGCTCAAGGAAATTTCCCAAAAATAATCAAAAGACACAAAATGACCCCAAAAATGTGTGAAATTAACAAAAAAGTCACAAAATTAACAAAAAACATAAAAACAACGAAAAATGTGAAAGGACAAAAAAAATACTAAAAAAAAAAGATACAAATTGACCAAAAAAGATTTAAAAAAAATACCAAACAAGATGTAAAATAAAATAAATTGTAAAATTACCAAAAATAACTCAAAATGGACAAAGACACAAAATGACCAAAAAAAGAGCCATAAAATTACCCCAAAAGACATAAAAATGGACAAAAAAGAGACACAAATTTGGACTTATAACTTTTTTTTCAAAATGCTTAATTTTGCTGTGGCAAACCAAGGTCAATAGAGTTATTATTGTTATTATTTTGTTATTATAGTGATTGGTCAGATGCCATGGTGTCACTATCTAAGATAGATCTCCTGATTTTTGCAGATTGGTTTGGGAGAAATCCACGTACAGAGATCGGGGGGCGGGGGGGGGGACCATTTGTATTTCCACAGAAGTTACTGTATATGGTTCTTTGCCCCATTAAGGGTTCATAAAATGACAAAAAAAAAGACACAAATTGACCAAAAAAAGACAAAAAAAAAAAAAATACCAAACAAGATGTAAAATAAAAGAAATTGTAAAATTACCAAAAATAACTCAAAATGGACAAAGACACAAAATGACCAAAAAAAGAAGAGCCATAAAATTACCCAAAAAAAAAAACATATAAATTGACAAAAAGTGAAACAAATTGACCAAAAAAAGATGTAAAAATACTAAAAAAAGACGTAATCTGACCAAGAAAATGACCCAAAAATAATCAAAAAAGGCAAAAAATTACCCCCCAAAAAATGTGTAAAATAATCAAAAAAGACACAAAATGACCCCAAAAATGTATTTAAAAATTCTTATGGTTCTTTGCCCCATTAAGGGTTAAAGAAACCAGCCTCGATACGCGCTTCATAAAAGACTTCCCGGATTTCTCGACACACGCTCCGAAGCCTCGGCTCACTCCGTCCATCACTAGTTTAAATACTTAATGTTTCCTGAGTCTGCATCCTACAACTTACACCACTCTGGTCCCGCTTCCTAACAAAAACAATGAAAAAAACAAACAAAAAAACAATAGTTGCACATCAGACAAGCCTCCTCACTGTCCATTTTTAAAAGTCATCTTAAAACCTATTTTTATTCCTTGGCTTTTAACCACGCATGAGACTCTGCTCTTGTTTTTAGTGTTTTATGGTTTGCTTTAATTTATTGTTTTTTAAATTGTCTTTTAAAAAGCAATGAATCTATTTATTTTAGTGTTTATTTCCTGTTTTATTTATTTTATTGTCTCTTGTTCTGTTTGTTTATGTACAGCACTTTGTTGCGTCTGTTGTTGTTTTAAAGTGCTTTACAAATAAAGTTGCGTTGAGTTGAGTATTGGTGGTATTATAACAATTTAAAATATGTGTGTGCAAGCTACTTATAATGTACAGAATACAGGAAATATAGAGTAAGTTTAGAGCAGGATGAATGTTAATAGCTGAGCAGTTGGTTTAAGGTTATTTATTCTCATTTCCATTCTAGTTATCATTGCACCAGAGAGGATCCTTGTCAAACAGAGCTGTGTGGAGCATTGATTTACATATTGTTGAAGCTGCTCTGAGAGGAGGGACATCCAGTAATTTGAGCTCCACTGGTTCTGCTGTAATTGATGTTCTTATCACATAGTGAGCCGTAATAAAGGCCTGTCCTTCTGACACACCAGGGAGTGAACCTTGTCACACTGTTGTTTTAAAACAGATTAAGACATTATTAAAGTCCACTGATATCCATAAACATTACAAAGACTGCTGACACCTCACTGGCCTTTTGGATCTCTGTATGAATGAGTGAAAAGTGTTACTACAACCTAGTTTCTCTAAGCCAGCTATTCTCAACCTTGGGGTCGGGACCCCAATTGGGGTCGCGAGATGATTTCTGGGGGTCGCCAAATCATTTTGGAAGTCAGCTCTGTCTCCACTGTGTTAAAGTGTTCATGTGTTAATGTGTTTTAGTCTTTTTGGTCATTTAATGTCATTTCTTTGGTAATGTTGTGTCTTTTTTTGTGTCTTTTTTTGATCATTTTGTGTCTTTTTTGGGCATTTTGTGGTCAATTTGTGTCTTTTTTTGTCAATTTGTGTCTTTTTTGATCATTCTGTGGTCAATTTGTGTCTTTTTTGTGTCTTTTTTGATCATTCTATGGTCAATTTGTGTCTTTTTTGGTAATTTTGTGTCTTTTTTTGGTCATTTTGTGTCTTCTTTGGTCATTTTGTGTCTTTTTTATCATTTTGTGGTCAATTTGTGTCTTTTTTGGTCATTTTGTGTCTTTTTTTGATCATTTTGTGGTCAATTTGTGTCTTTTTTGGTCATTTTGTTTCCTTTTTTGGTCATTTTGTGTCTTTTTTTGATCATTTTGTGGTCAATTTGTGTATTTTTTGGTCATTTTGTTTCATTTTTGTATGATCTGAACTGTGCGTGTGAGATTGTGTTCAGTGAGCGGGGGTCGCGGACAACATGCATGTTAAATTGGGGGTCACGACTCAAAAAGGTTGAGAACTACTGCTCTAAGCCATCTATCTATCTATCTATCTATCTATCTATCTATCTATCTATCTATCTATCTATCTATCTATCTATCTATCTATCTAACTATCTATCTATCTATCTATCTATCTATCTGTCTATCTATCTATCTATCTATCTATCTATCTATCTATCTATCTATCTATCTATCTATCTATCTATCTATCTATCTATCTATCTATCTGTCTCCTCCATTAGTCCTGAGTGGAGCTGCCTTCCCTTGTAGCTCTCAGACAACATATCAGGAAACCCATCAAGCACGAAGCGGTCGCTGCCATTACGTCTGCATTAGAGACAGTAAAGTACATTAGGGCGTTTGAGCTGCTAATGGGTGTTAAGTGATTTACCACACAGGAAATAGGAGGGCAAATTAAGCTCCAGTTACGTTTTGGAATGCTGCACTGATCTTGACCACAATCCCTACCTGCAGATTTACAGTGATCCTGATCCGTCTGTCCCACTTTCTACCAAAAAAGACGTGATCTGACCAAGGAAATTACCCCAAAACAATCAAAAAAGACTCCAAAAATGTGTAAAATTACCAACAAAGACATAAAATTACCAAAAAAGACATAAAAATAACAAAAAAGACGTGAAAGGACCAAAAAAAGTACTAAAAAATTACTCAAGGCACAAAATGACCTAAAAAATTCATAAAATGACAAAAAAAGACACAAATTGACCAAAAAAAGACAAAAGAAATACCAAACAAGATGTAAAATAAAATAAATTGTAAAATTACCAAAAATAACTCAATGGCAACATGTAAATAGAAAAGAGGAGGGGGCCCAAAATAGAACCCTAGGGTACCCCACAGCTCAAGGAAATTACCCAAAAATAATCAAAAAAGACACAAAATGACCCCAAAAATGTGAAAAAAAAAACCCCCAAAAAAGACACACAATTACCAAAAAACACATGAAAATAACAAAAAAGATGTGAAAGGATAAAAAAAAAGACAAAACAATTACTCAAGGCACAAAATGACCCCAAAAATTCATAAAATGACTAAAAAAAGACACAATTTGACAAAAAAAAAGACAAAAAAAAAAAAAAAAACAAGATGTAAAATAAAATAAATTGTAAATTTACCAAAAATAACTCAAAATGGACAAAGACACATAATGACCAAAAAAAGAAGAGCCATAATATTACCAAAAAAGACATAAAATGGACAAAAAAAGCGATACAAATTGACCAAAAAAAGACGTAAAAATACCAAAAAAAGACGTAATCTGAGCCCAAAAATTTATATAAAAAAAAAAGTAGGACTTAAGAACAAATTTTTTCTTAAGAACGGTTCATGAATGAGGCCCATTGTCTTCATGGCATAACTATTTATATTTATATTTATATTTAGTATAGTTTTATTTTATATAACTATACTAACTTCATATACAAGCTTCTTTTTATTTATGCTAATATGTTGTTTGTTGTTTACACAACAGTTCATTTAAAAATATTTAAATAAAACATATTGTGGTCCAGGCATGGAGTGGAAAAGTAACTTATGAGTTAAAATCATTTGCTGTCTTCATGCAACCTGAGCTTCATCACCACAACGAGCTGCGATGCTTTAAAATCACTGCAGGTGAACGGGTCAAAGCAGAGGAAGCAGCTGCTGCAGGACTCAAGTAACGGCATTAATAGTGTTGAGAAGAGAATGAAGGAGAGACTCACTTTAAGGCCTTGTAGAAGAGGCTGTCGGGGAGCTCGGCTAGCTTGTTGTGCTGCAGGTCCAGGGCTTCCAGAGGGATGTGGTCCAGCAGGTCAGGCACTCTCTGCAGACGGTTGTTCCCCGCCAGCAGTTTTCTCAGACTCAAGCTGTTGAGCAGCCTGTCGGAGGCCGGAAGAGACACGAGAGAGCCAGATCAGGGCAGAAAGAAAAGAAACACACCAACAAGGGGTTGTGTGAAATGGCAATTCATGCTAACTAATCCACCAATGACCTTTTCTGCTCGGCTGCCTGAACAGAGCAGCAGAGCATCTTTTTATTCTCTCCTGAAACATCACAGAAGTCATGAGTGGATAGAGGAATATTATCTCATTTGCGAGAGCTTTCCTGATGTCTCATTTAAATGCAAATGCCTGTGTTGAGAGCTGGCAGTGAGTGATGGTAACTCTGAGCCCAGCACTAGAGGAAGGACATATTTTATACAGTTTCAACCAAAAGACAGAGATAGAGGCTCACAAAAAGAGAGTGATATCTGTGCCTTGTTCTTTCCACCACGATCATAATAATGTTTAACCCTGTGGAGGCTCCAAAAGCTCCAAATAATCCAGACTTGTTGCCTCCATCAGACTAGAAAACAAAGCAGCGTGGAGCCCTACTGTAAATTTACCTCTAAAGTTCTGGCTGTAAACTCCATGAGGCCAGTTTCAGTTTGATGATGATATACCAAGTAAAACTGGAGACAAGCTCAAATAGATTTAGTATCAAATGATAGAACTGGATGGAACCCTCTTATATGGTAGATTTGACACCTTTGTTCACATTTGACACATTTAAAATTCTTTTTTTGAGTGTTTTGAAAGTAAAAAAAATGATTCAAAATCACATTTTATGTTGGACTAAAGGACTAAAAAAGACACAAAATGACCAAAAAGGACACAAAATGACCAAAAAAAAGACACAAAATGACCAAAAAAGACACAAAATGACCAAAAGAAGACACAAAATAACCAAAAAAAGACACAAAATGACTGAAAAAAAGACACAAAATAACCAAAAAAAGACACAAAATGACTAAAAAAAGACACAAAATAACTAAAAAAAAGACACAAAATGACAAAAAAATAGACACAAAATGACTAAAAAAAGACACAAAATAACCAAATAAAGACACAAAATGACAAAAAAAAGACACAGAATAACCAAAAAAAGACACAAAATGACCAAAAAAATACATAAAAATAACTAAAAAAAAGACACAAAATGACAAAAAAAAGGCATAAAATGACCAAAAAAAGACACAAACTAACCAAAAAAAGACACAAAATTACCAAAAAGACACAAAATTACAAAAAAAGACACAAAATTACCAAAAAATACACAAAATTACTAAAAAATCCACAAAATGACCAAAATTGTGACGCTAAACACACAAATAGAGTCCCACTAGAATAAAAACCAGAGTTGATGACAGGATCACACACAATCACAAGATCACATTTATGTTGGTTTTTCTTTGTTTCTTTTTGGTTCTAAATGTTGATCCAGTAATTCAGAATAAAAAAATCAATTATTATTATCAGGTCATATAGGTGAAAAAATATACCAACATGTCATTTAAACATGTTTAAAGACTCCATAGAATTAAGATGAACATTATGAAAAGCAGTTTGGAAAGAGAGCGAGCAGTCAAAAAGCACGACCATGTGTAATGTGACACCTGATCTTCTAACCCTTCTGTTTATTATAAAAGGCTGAATAAATTCAAATTATGCGACATGAAAGATAAAAGTTTGAGCAGAAAAGGTTGAGGATTAGTGACAGAATAAGGTCAGTAACCTGGAAGGAAGCTCAGACAGCAGGTTGTGCGTGACGTCCAGCATCTCAATTTTTCTGCAGTCACACACCCAGTCGGGAAGATACTCCAAAAGGTTCCTGTCTCAACACACACACACACACACACACACACACACAGTCACACACAGAGGAAGACACACACACAAACACTCAAACTGAGCAGAGTTGGCATTTTGCTTTTAATAGCACAGACGGATGATTCTCATGAAGCCAGTCTAAGTTCTGTCTGTGAAGATTATAAGGACATACTTTATTAAACTAAATATATTTCACTTTTATATGAAGGAACATAATGCCATAATGAGGCACAATTCATTGTTTTGTATTAAAATAATGTTTTTTTTATATTTTTTTATATATTTTTGATTCACAAATTCATTACCGTAATGCATCCAGCTAAATCTGTCATGGTTTCCCCCACACTTATATACAATATAATAATAATAATAATAATACTAATATTTAATAAACTTTATAAAAATAAATATACATTTGTTTAAAAATGGTTAGTTTAACAGAAAAATAATACTTTTTATATTTTTAAACATATTTTTTAAATAATATTTTTTTATATTTTTAAACATAATTTTTAAATAATATTTTTAAAATATTTTTAGACATCTTTTTTACATATTTTTTTATATTTTATACATAAAAAAATGTTTTTATATTTTTAAACATATTTTTTCAATTATATTTTTTTAAATATTTTTGATTCACAAATTCATTACCATAATGCGTCCAGATAAGAATGTCATGCTTTCCCCACACTTATATACAATAAATGTTAAATAAACTTTAAAAATATATATATATATACATTTGTTTACAAAATGTATAATTTAACATAATATAATCAAATATAATGGTTAATTTTAACATTGTATAAAGAACAAAATCTGAATGAAAATTGATGAGAAAAAATGGTTAAATGTTACGGTAATGATAGAATTGTTTGCATTAAAAAATATGTATATTTTAATAAAATACATTTTGGTACATATTTACATATTTAAGTGCTTGCCAGAAGGAAAAAAAAACCTTTCGTTGTTTTTTTTTAATTTAAAAATGTGTTACGGTATAAATTCATATTAAACAGTGACTTTATATTGTAAATGTTATAAAGGGTCAAAGAAAATATGTATTCAATGCTCTCAGATTTTTGCTATGTTCAAGAGAATCACCCAGATGAGTAAACAGTTTTAAAACTGTGGTAAACATGAGGACAAAATAATCTCCTCCAGCGATGTTTAAGCATGCAAATGATCTTTATCTGCATTTTAATAATAACAGTTTGTGTCTGCAGTCAGTACAGGACTGGACTAGAAAAAGGGAATTTTACAGATGTTTTTTACAAGATATCTTATTTAACCCCTGACACTTAATGTAATGTTAATAACGAGGATAATCAGACCTGCAGCAGCAGGTTATAAACATGCATAACATGTAAAGGCCAGTTCATAAAATCTCAAATCTTTTAGTGATTCAGCCTGACAGTCAGACGAGTAACCACACAGGGAAAGTAAATGTACCATTTTAAAGGATGTTTTTGCTTTTGCTGGTTATTGATTTTCCAATTCAGTATTAAAAATGATTCACACCTCCATTAGGCGCTCTGCAGAACTAGATTAATGAGCGTTAAGATACTATTGTTAGTCATCAGAGCGTCTGTTCAGAACTGTGGAAACTCTTGTTATTCCAGGCAGAACTCACTGTGATAGGTCCAGGTGTGTCAGCTGGTTGGGGACGGGGTAGATGTTGACTGTTGAAAGGCCTGCAGGCAGATAGAAGCACTAATCAGCAGATAAACATCTCTCACACCTTTATATATGTGTTATAAATATAATAACAATATAGATATATATGATGAATGCATCACTAGGGAGAAGTATGAGGAGCCATATAAGGTCACAATTCATTCCTCCCTCTCACATACACAAAAAATACCTCTAACATTCACAGTTTTACCTCTCACATTGACAAAAAATCCCTCTCACATTGACAAAAAATCCCTCTCACATTCACAATTTTACCACTCAAATTCACAATTTTACCTCTCACATTCACAGTTTTACCTCTCACATTCACAGTTTTACCTCTCACATTCACACAAAAAATCCCTCTCACATTCACAGTTTTACCTCTCACATTCACAGTTTTACTTCTCACATTCACAATTTTACCTCTCACATACACAATTTTGTGTTGGAGGTATTTTTTGTGAATGTAAGAGGTAAAATTGTGAATGTGAGAGGGATTTTTTTTGTATGTGAGAGGTAAAAGTGTGAATGTGAGAGGTAAAACTGTGAATGTGAGAGGTAAAAGTGTGAATGTGAGAGGGATTTTTTTGTGAATGTGAGAGGTAAAATTGTGAATGTGAGGTGAGTGTGAATGTGAGAGGTTTTTTTTGTGAATGTGAGAGGGATTTTTTGTGTATGTGAGAGGTAAAATTGTGAATTTGAGTGTTAAAATTGTGAATGTGAGAGGTATTTTTTGTCAATGTGAGAGGTAAAATTGTGAATGTGAGAGGTATTTTTGTGTATTTGAGAAGTAAAATTGTAAATGTGAGAGGTCAAATTGTGAATCTGAGGTAAAAGTGTGAATGTGAGAGGTATTTTTGTGAATGTGAGAGGTCAAATTGTGAATGTGAGAGGTAAAATTGTGAATGTGAGGTAAAATAGTGAATGTGAGAGGTATTTTTCTTGTGAATGTAAGAGGGGATATTGAATTATGGCCTTTATGACCCCTCATAGAGAAGGTCTGAACATACAGACATATAAACATCCAGAGAAACAATAACAGCAGCTAGTTGACGATGTTTGACTCACGGTTGCTGGCGGCGTGCAGCATGCGCAGCGTGAAGCCGCTGAGCGTGAGGCTCCCCAGCTGGTTGCGCTGGACGTGAAGAGTCTCCAGGTTGCAGACGGAGCTCAGGTCCACTGAGTCCAGCCGGTTGTCTCGTAAGTCCAGCTGGGTCACCTGGCTCACTGCCTCCAGACTCTCACTCTTCACCCAGAGGAGCCCGTTCAGCCTGCAGGAGACAGGAAAGAGCAGGATAGAATAGAATAGGATAGAATAGAATAGAATAGCCTTTATTGTCATTGTATATAAAACGAAATTAGAGTGCAACTCCTATTGGTGCATAAAGCAATTAAGAACAACAATACAAAAAAAAACAACTTAAGGACAATAAAGATATAAAGCATGTGTCTTTTTGTGTCTTTTTAAAATAATTTTGTGTCTTTTTGGGCAATTCTGTGTCTTTTTTTTAGTAATTTTGTGTCTTTTTTGGTAATTTTGTGTCTTTTTTAAGTAATTTAGTGTCTTTTTTGTCATTTTGTGTCTTTTTTGGTAATTTTGTGTGTTTTTTAATAATTTTGTGTGTTTTTTTAAATAATTTTGTGTGTTTTTTTAAATAATTTTGTGTGTTTTTTTTTATAATTTTGTGTCTTTTTTGGTAATTCTGTATCTTTTTCGGTCATTTTGTGTCTTTTTCAGTCATTTTGTGTCTTTTTTGTAAGTTTGTGTCTTTTTTGGTCATTTTGTGTCTTCTTTTAGTAATTTTGTGTCTTTTTTAAGTAATTTAGTTTTTTTTTCTGTAATTTTATGTCTTTTTTTGGTCATTTTGCCAATTCTGCCTCCAGCAGCCTGCAGGTAATCTGAGTTTGAGACCCCTGTCATAAATAGTAAAATTTCATTTCAGATTTCATGATTTTTGTGTATTTTCAGACTCAATATGTTAATAAAGGGGTTAAAAAGTGAAAAAATAATTGTCAGATCCTGTTGAAGTTGTGCTGAGGAAATACCAAACACAAGTATAGTAAATATTCTGTGGTATATAAAGGGCAAACAGGCTCAGACTCTCCCTGACCCCATCCATCCTGTTAATAAACAACAACTCCTCTTTTATGAGAGCTGCCAGCCTGCTAATCCACCACAGATGCACCTTGCCCTCATAAATATAGTCTGCCATTGCCAAACCACAACTTAACTCCAACGGTTGAATTATTAGCCGGCTGCTGGCGGGTCGGCGGTTGCTGGTTTGATACTCAGAATAGGAGGAAAAAAAAATCAATGAGACACTTAGCCCCAAACTGTTCCTGTGGAGCTGCCAGAGGACAACAAATACACATGACTGTAGTTCTCAGCAGCTCCAGGTGTGAAGCAGGGCCATGCAGAAAAAAGCATTTGTGCTCAGCAAACCTGGAATCTATAAATAAATGTTGAATAAAAAAAGGTGAGGCTCAGAGGAGGAATGGTGGAGCTTCATCTAGTGTTTGTGTCATACAAACTGACTGTATACAGGAAAAGTTGACTATTTTACTGTAAAAATAGATATAAGGAAGAATAAAGGAAAGGAACATTTAGAAATGAATTCATGATATACATTCATGTCCTATTTAATTATAATGTGTTTAATTGAATAATTAAAAAACGTTCATTTTAGTTAATCATACATTAATCATGGATTATTTATTACTTATTTACGTAAACATTTGTTGATACATTTTAACTGGTTCTCCTTACTGTTCTCTTTACTAAGAAACATCTAAATATATGACATCATTATATTTTTATCGAGGCATTATTGTGATGTTCCTTTTTCCTGTGGAAGTGGTTTTACTGGCCGGTCTGGAACCAGTCTGGAACCGGTCTGGAACCGGTCTGGAACCAGTCTGAACCAGTCTGAACCAGTCTGATCCGGGGACCTTTCCCCCTCTCATCTATTGGTTGGTGATTGTGTTACGTCACTGAGACTTGAGACTTTTTAGTTTTTAATTTATATATGTTTGGTCATTTTGTTTCTTTGTTAGTAATTTTTACATCTACTTTTGGTCATTTTGTGTCTTTTTTGATCATTTTAACAACTATTTTTGGTCATTTTGTGTCTTTTTTAGTCATTTAAACATCTATTTTTGGTCATTTTGTGTCTTTTTTAGTCATTTAAACATCTATTTTGGTCATTTTGTCTTTTTTAGTTATTTTTACATCTATTTTTGGTCAATTTGTGTCTATTTCGATAATTTTGTGTCCTTTTTTGGTCATTTTTACATCTACCGTCATGGAAACATTCTTGATAATAACCAAAATCAATATTACATCACTGCGACAAACCCAAGACTAGGAAAAGACTGATATGAAACAGAGCAGATTGGTTTAATACTTTTTAACATGACTGTATTTTTGGTCATTTTGTGTCTTTTTTGATCATTTTTACATCTATTTCTGGTCATTTTGTGTCTTTTTTGATAATGTTTACATCTATTTTTGATCATTTTGCGTCTTTTGATCATTTTAAATCTATTTTTGGTCATTTTGTGTCTTTGTTAGTCATTTTTACATCTATTTTTGGTCATTTTGTGTCTTTTTTGATAATGTTTACATCTATTTTTGGTCATTTTGTGTCTTTTTTAGTCATTTAAACATCTATTTTTGGTCATTTTGTGTCTTTTTTGATAATTTTTACATCTATTTTTGGTCATTTTGTGTCTATTTCGATAATTTTGTGTCCTATTTTGGTCAGTTTTACATCTACAGAAACATTGTTGATAATAACCAAAATCATTATGAATAAAACCATGTTGTGTTACGTCACTGCGACAAACCCAAGACTAGGAAAAGACTGATATGAAACAGTGCAGATTGGTTTTTATAATTTTTTTCGTGACTGTATTTTTGGTCATTTTGTGTCTTTTTTAGTCATTTTAACATCTATTTTTGGTCATTTTGTGTCTTTTTAAAAAAAAAAATTTACATCTATTTTTGGTCATTTTGTGTCTTTTTTGATCATTTTTACATCTATTTTTGGTCATTTTGTGTCTTTTTTAGTCATTTAAACATCTATTCTTGGTCATTTTGTGTCTCTTTTAGTCATTTAAACATCTATTTTTGGTCAATTTGTGTCTATTTCAATAATTTCAAGACTTTCAGCTTTTAGTCTGTGAATCTTTCAGTGTAAGCCGAGCATTACTCATGCCCACTGAGTGATTGACAGTGTTTGGGGGTCCCCTTCACATTAAACAGTCCATTTAATATGTTGATCGGACAGAGACAGAGGAGACAGAAGAAGCTGAGTGAGTGCAGAGGCTGGGAGCTGTTTATTCCCTGGCCGGCCTCTTACCGGAGGTCGATGTTTTTCAGGTGGCTCATTCTGGCCAGAACACACAACTCCAGACTCTCCACTCTGTTCCCAGCCATGGCCAGCTTGTCCACTGCACTCAGCCTCTCCAGCACAGCGGGGATGTGAGAGAAGTTGTTGAAAGAGAGCCCAAGGCTGTTGAGCTGGGACAGGCCACCCAGCTCTTCAGGCAGGGAGCTGAGGTGGTTTCCATCCAAAGACAGCGTCTGCAGGCTGCAACACAGAGCAAAAAAACAGCCGTGTTCTCCTTCAAACAGGGGAAAATACCTGCCAATGTTTACTGAGCAGCATCCTACATGAAGCACTTCCAAAAGAGGAAAACTTCCTGTTTTAGCTTCCTGACTCGATCTGGCTGCGTAGCAAAATATTATGAACTTACTCACAGATTTGATGAGAACATTATGTGAATGAAAACTTGCAAACCATAACATGTTTTGACAATACAATAACAATATGCATCACACTTTGGAAAACACATGAAGAAGACAGAAAACATGATGTAACAGGGAACTAGAACATTTCTAAAGACATTTTTTTAGTGTGCTTGACTCTGGCCCATGACTCTCACCCATACATTATTAGATTACAATTTGAACTGTTTTCAAAATGGAAAAGAGGAGGAAGTCATGTAAGATAGTAAAGTAGGTGTTGGTGTGTGTGTGTTAGTGTCCGTGTCTGTCTGTATGTCTGAAAGTAGTGTGAAACTCGTCAGTTAGTGTCTAAAACTCGTCAGTTTGTGTCTAAAACTCGTCAATTTGTGTCTAAAACTCATCAGTTAGTGTCTAAAACTCGTCAGTTTGTGTCTAAAACTCGTCAATTTGTGTCTAAAACTCGTCAGTTAGTGTCTAAAACTCGTCAGTTGGTGTCTAAAACTCGTCAGTTAGTGTCTAAAACTAGTCAGTTAGTGAAAACTGACAGTTTACACTAGTGCAGTTTCCAAATTAATTTTTTGACACATTTTTCTCTCCCTCTGCACTCTAGTGATGATGTCATCCACTCTAGCCTCTCCATAGGGTAACATTGGGGGGATTTTTTGGCATGTTTTTCCCGAATAATTTGAAAACCGTTAGCTGAAACCCTTAGAAAAGTCATAGCACACTTGTCATGGCTGAGCCGGTTGATTTGATACCTTTTTAGTGTATGTGTGACCAAAACTCTGGGAGGAGTAGTCTTCCGCAAGAAACGGAAGAATAAAATCTAGGATTAAGCCTGGTGGATAGTATATAGAGTGCTCTTTCAAGCAAACTCAATATGATTATCTTTGTTATTTCTGATTGAATACTGATGAGATCTCTCTGGATGTGTGTCACTGTATCTCACCTTTGAAGATTTCCTATCTGTACTGGGACGGTGTGCAGATTATTACAGGAGAGGTTGAGCTCCGTCAGGGTGAGAATCTCACACACACACTCAGGGAACACACCCAGACGGTTGTGAGACAAGTTGAGGCTCTTCAGCTGAGAAAACCTGCAGAAGAAGAAGAAGAAGAAGAAGAAGAAGAAGAGAAGATAACAGCAGGAGGACAGGCTTTAGCCTACTCATTGTGACATTTGGCATGTTAATTTGCACAAATATAACTATAACAGATGTGTTTTAACACCTGCATGTAATCACTTCATGATTTAAATGATAGGTTTCAAACTCGCAGCCCGCGGGCCAATTGTGGCCCTCGTGATGATATTTTGTGGCCCCCGGCTTGATATGAAAGTTTAATGTGAGTTTTATATGAATGGCACTTTACCGTGTTGTGTGTGGAAGGTCCCTTTAATTAATTTTTTTTGGTAATTGTGTGTCTTTTTTTGGTAATTTTGTGTCTTTTTTTGGTATTTTTGTGTATTTTTTTTATAATTTTGTGTATTTTTTTTGGTATTTTTGTGTCTTTTTTTGGTAATTTTGTGTGTTTTTTTGGAAAATGTGTGTCTTTTTTAGTCATTTTGTGTCTTTTTTTTGATAATTTTGTGTCTTTTTTGGGTTATTTTGTGTCTTTTTTTAAATAATTTTGTGTCTTTTTTGGTGATTTTGTGTCTTTTTTTTTTTAATTTTGTGTCTTTTTTTGGTCATGTTGATACTGCCCCTAGCGGCCCCCAGGTAATTTGAGTTTGAGACCCCTGGTTTAAACTGTTCCAGCATCAGAGAAGAGGTTCATGCATTTCTTCAACCAAAAAGCAATCACTGTTTTTAACCCTCTATGGTCTGCTGTTGCCCTATTTTTGGCCTGTCAAATTTCTACAATGCATGTTTTTGAGTGATGCGATACTTTAAAAAAGAGGGAAGAGTATTCTGCCCTACAAAGTCTAACTGCAGTAACTATATTTTTGGTTGAAATTGAGTTATAGCTAAAAATGACAGGCAAGAAACCGGTTAAAAAAGTTCCTTGTAGAATGTTTTTAAATTTAAAATGTTATGTATTGTACCATGTTGAAGCTACTGAATCTTTAACACATGTTTATTAAATAAATGATGTTAAAATTAATTTTAAAAACTTTCTTTTCACTTGCCTACGGACAACAGACCCCAAAAACGTCAACAAAAAAAAAGAATTATAAAATTTCTTCAGATTATGTTTATTATGTTTATTTTAAAACAAAAAAAACAAACATTTTTTTTCCCTAACTGGCATCATAATGCGTACCATAAAGGGTTAAGAGGGACATGATTTTTTTTTGTTTGTTGTTGTTTTTATGTTTTGTAACAGCGTATTACTGTGGTTAACATTTTCAGTTGAAGCTGAGCACCAATTGTTGAAAGTCGGGGTGAAAACTGTTGAAATTATAAAGTGTAAATTCATTCCCTTCCAGTTCTCTGTGGGAGTTTTGTCCTGTTTGTGCTTCGGGTTTGCAACATGTTATTAAAATATCTTTGAAAGCAGCTGGAAAATCAGTCAGTGTCCCAGCAGGCAAGAGAGGACAGTGTGCACATTGACAAAGTATTCAAGTATTACCAGTGTATGATGTCAAAGATTTAAATAGCAGAGTTGGACGACAGGACGATATTATAAAGTGTGCAGCAGGAGAGACGTGAAGGAGGATTGTTGTAAATACAGAGGAGAGGAGGCTTCCTGTTTACCCTTAAAGCTCTAACACTTGAAATTATTGTTCTCAGGAGCTTTAAAGCTTCAGTTTTTAAAGAATTTTACTTTAAGGTAGTTGAGTGTCATCTCATGTTACCCAGTTGTTTTTGTTTATCTTTCTCTTTCAAATAAAAGAGAAAGATAACCAAATGTGAAAACCATGTCTGAATTGGATATAAAGAACTATTACCATTTCTGTATTCTGCTCTACAGAGTCTAACTGCAGCAACTATATTTTTGGGCGGCATTGAGTTATAATTAAACCACGGTCTGATTTGGATATATATATATACATATGAATTTAAACATAAAACCAAAGCAGACGGCAGTAACTTCACTTTGACTTTCTTCATTGTATTAAATAGTGAAGACAAGAATAATAGAAACTAGAAATGAAATTTCCTCTGGGGAAATTTTGCAAGGGCCACGGGGGCTACTGCCGGTGTGTGCACACTATGATGAGATTCTTCAGAAATTTCAAACTATGCCCTAAGTGTAATTAAAATCACATAAAGTTACTGTGTGTGTGTGTGTGTGTGTGTGTGTGTGTGTGTGTGTGCGTGTGTTTGAAGCATGTGTATGCATGTGTGAGGAGTGTGCGTGTTTCGCGCATGTGTGTGTGTGTGTGTGTATCTGTAACTGTAATCACATCAAAGATCAAAGGCAATCAGATCAAAGCAATCAACAGAATTAACTGACACCTGTTAATGAAAGAGTGACAGCAGCCAGAGGTGGCCAGACTGGAATTTCTGGCCTCGAACAGAAAGCATTTTTGGCAAAACCATAATACCTATCATTGATCCAACTTCACTTTGAGCGTCCTGAGTTCTTCCTGAACGCCTACATATGATTTTTTTTAAGAAACATTAAAAAATAGCTTTGTTAGAGCGATCTAAAAAAACTGTTCCATCTTCCTTTTTTCCGAAATCTTCCTGCGTTTTTAATATGGGAGCCAATGAGGCTGTTGGTGGTGTTGGTGGCGCATCTGTGCGTCCTACGCCCAAACTATAACTCTGACAGCTTTACCAGAGGATTGTGAGGGAGAAGACTAATTTTCCTACATTTCTATGTATAAATTATTTCTGTACAGTGGAATTTGAGGCCTGGAGCGCAGTTTTCAAATTTATTTTTTGACAGTTTTTTCTCTCCCTCTACACTCTGGCGATGACATCACACACTGTGACACGAACATTCCGTGCAATACACACCCATTATAATCTCAGAATTTCTCCAAAAATGATCATGGTCATTGAACAGGGATTGATAAAAAACTATATGACCTATCGAAACATGGATTAATACACCGATACACAAGACTTGTGTCTACTGTTTAAAGTTTAAATGGAGTCTCTAGCTGAAATTATGCTGGAGAAGTAGACGTTTAAAAATCTCCAATTATTGTTCTTTTTCGCTCATTTTTTGTCGGCCGTCCCATTCATTTCAGTGCAAAATTTTGGGCAGTTTTTCGTATTCTGTAGAGAAAAGTAATAGCACACCGATCCCAATCAAACCGCACGTTTTGATATATAATTTGTCCTGCAACTCTTCAAGTTGTAGGACTAGTAGCGGGACGAAATTGCGTCCGGAAGAGGAATAAGAAAAAATCCACAGTATAACAGTAGTGCAGCACTGGTCCCTACAGATATTGCTGTATGGGACCAGTGCTCGGTGCGATTGCCCCGAGGCCCTAATAATACGTTTATTTGATAGGGAAATTATTATCTAGATAGTGATCAAGTAAAAAAGTGAAATAGCACCAGATAGAAAAGCACCAAGCAGATACTTTCCTGTATCCTGTGTTAGCGTGAGATTCTCCAGGTGAAGAGTGTGTGATTACCTGGGCAGGTGCAGCAGCCCTCCGGGGCCCTGCAGGCTCATGAAGTTGTGTCTCAGGTTGAGGTGGGTGATGTCCTGACTGTAAAACAGATACTCAGGCACAGCTTCCAGACTGTAGCAGGACAGGTCCACCAGGCTGACGGTCTGAGACACCACCTACACACACACACACACACACACACACACACACACACACACACAAAAACACACACATTCTATAACTGGGTGACAAAGCAATTGATTTTATGTATCATTTATTATACTGTTAAATATTCTTTAAGCAAGCAGCCTTCTGAGTATCTTTCCATCATCATATCTGTGAAACGTGTGCATGAAGAAAAGCTCTTTTTTCATTCCAGCTCAAATATTCGCCATATTGTAGGGCTGGGCAATATGGAACAAAAGTTATATCCCGATATATTTAGACTGAATATCGATATACGATATATATCCTCCTGATATTTTTATCACAAAGTGGGAGCAAATGTTCAGTCAAAGTCAAATATGACATATCACAAGTACACTGTAAAAAATAACCTGTTTAATTTACGGTAAAATACCACCAGCTGTGGTTGCCAGAACTTTACCGTAATAAATACGGTGCAACTCTTTCTAATATTACGGTAAAAGGATAAGAGCACTGTTGATTTCATGTTTAAGATTGTCATTTTATTCCATATTTTACCATATAAATAAAACGTTTTTCCATCAAAAGAAACTCTGTTCTGCCATATAATTGACAAGAAAATATTTATTAATGCTGCATAAATGAAAGATTTTACCATTAAATATTACAGTATATTTTTGTTAGAGATATGATGTTTAGTACGTTTAACAGTTTTTAAAAAGTATTTTTACAAAAAATAAATGCAAAAATGATGGCTTGAATATATATTACAGTATATTTTTTGCTACAAACACAGTGCCAGAGTATTTGACAATGGAGTAAAGTATTTAAAAAAAAATTTAAAATACTGTTTTGGCTGATATATACATTTACAGTGTTTCATTGTTACTGAAACTGAATTAACCCATTTATCATTTTACGTCTTTTACTGTCATGGTTTAGCAGTTTTTAACTGTAAAATCTACAGATATTTTTTACAGTGTATTTAAAGAGTTTTACCATCAGTACGCTGGACGACAGACAGTAAAAACTGCATCGGTTGAGATTATGCAAGCAGCCAGCTGCTGCCAAGACATTACTTCAGACAGACAACGGCCCAGTTTCCAGTTCAGTGAAGTTCATCTTCCAGGGAAACACAGTCATCATTAATTAAAAGGGTAATAGAGTACATAACTATTTATTATGAGGCTGTTACAGTCAGACCTTGGCTAACAGAGTTACCAGTTCATTAGGTAAACCTGTTTAAAACTGAGCAGCCCTGCAGTAAATCCTACCATAATTATTTAATTATTTACTTTATTATTAAGGCTGTAGTTTGTGTAGTTGAATTGTATTGTGTTAACCCTGTGGAGTCTCCAAAAGCTCCAAATAATCCAGACTTGTTGCCTCCATCAGACTAGAAAACAAAGCAGCGTGGAGCCCTACTGTAAATTTACCTCTAAAGTTCTGGCTGTAAACTCCATGAGGCCAGTTTCAGTTTGATGATGATATACCAAGTAAAACTGGAGACAAGCTCAAATAGATTTAGTATCAAATGATAGAACTGGATGGAACCCTCTTATATGTTAGATTTGACACCTTTGGTCACATTTGCAACATTTAAAATTCTTTATTGAGCATGATAGTGTTTTGAAAGTAAAAAAATATATAAAAAAATCACATTTTATGTTGGACTAAAGGACTAAAAAAGACACAAAATGACCAAAAAATACACAAAAGGACACAAAATAACAAAATAGACACAAAAAAGACTAAAAAAGACACAACAAAAGACACAAATGACTAAAAAAGACACAAAATGACCTAAAAAGACACAAAATAACTAAAAACGACACATAATGACCAAAAAAAGACACAAAGTGACTAAAAATGACCAAAAAAAGACACAAAATGACTGAAAATGACCAAAAAAAGACACAAAATAACTGAAAAAGACATAACAAAAGACACAAAATAACAAAAAAGACACAAAATGACTAAAAAAGACACAACAAAAGACACAAAATGACCTAAAAAAGACACAAAATAACTAAAAAAAGACACAAAGTAACTAAAAATGACACAAAATTACCAAAAAAAGACACAAAATGACTGAAAATGACCAAAAAAAGACACAAAATAACTAAAAAAGACACAACAAAAGACACAAAATAACTAAAAACGACACATAATGACCAAAAAAAGACACAAAATGACTAAAAATGACCAAAAAAAGACACAAAATAACTAAAAAAGACATAACAAAAGACACAAAATGACCAAAAAAAGACACAAAATACCAAAAAAAAGACACAACAAAAGACACAAAATGACCAAAAAAAGACACAAAATACCAAAAAAAAGACACAACAAAAGACACAAAATAACTAAAAACGACACAACATGACCAAAAAAAGACACAAAATAACTAAAAAAAGACATAACAAAAGGCACAAAATGACCAAAAAATAAATAAAATGACTAAAAAAGACACAAAATAACTAAAAAAAGACATAACAAAAGGCACAAAATGACCAAAAAAGAAACAAAATGACTAAAAAAGACACAAAATAACTAAAAACGACACAAAATGACCAAAAAAGACACAAAATTACTCAAAATGACCAAAAAAAGACACAAAATAATTTAAAAAAGACACAACAAAAGTCACAAAATGACCAAAAAAGAAACAAAATGACTAAAAAAGACACAAAATGACCAAAATTGTTACGCTTAACCCACAAGAGACACAAATAAAATACAGTCACACTAAATATATAAATTATATATATATATATATACAAAATGACCAAAATTGTTACGCTAAACCCACAAGGACACAAATAATACAGTCACACTAAATATATAAATTATATCTATATAAATTTAAATATATTCTGGTGCGGTGCATATCCTCAGACCCCCCCACTGTTCAATTTAAAGTTTCGCCCTTGAGCCAAACTAACATGTGAGTGTTGAGGAGTGCCTGATTACATCTAAATGTGAGATTTTCTGCTGATTTTTGCATCGTTCGTCCCTCAGCCTGCTCTGGAGGCTGCTACAGCACACAGCTCACACAGGTTTGTCACATTTCTCTAGTGTCTGAGTGTCTCTGCAGAGAGCCTCCATCATGGCCGAGCTGCCTGTTTACAGGTCAGCCGTCATGGCGGGCCGGCCAGCAGAGCTGCTGCGCTCCAGTCTGAGGACGGTCTCCTCCATTAAACACAAGGCTGCACACTGTGCAGCAAGCCAGAAAATGGGACGGCTGCTCAGCAGAGCGTGACATTACATCACTGCTTTTAGAGATGACAAAGACAAAACTGCTCATCTCCCACAAAACTACTCATCTGCCAGCCACTTTAAAGAAAAACACACACAAGTCCTGTTTAAAAGGAGTAATTAAATGATGTGAGAGTGGACTGATGGAGGAGAATTAAAGGAGAAGAAAGAAAATAAAACTGTTTTTTGCTGTTTTTAGATGATTTGCATAGTAATTAAACATCGTGACTGTGAAACAGAGCAGTGCAGTGATTTTTACCACTTACTGTTGTCCTCTGAGTCCCTTTTTCAACAAGTCACTGCACGTCAATTCAATCACTCATACACATGCAAGAAACCAGGACTCAGATTAAAGAACCTGTCCGACTAGCACAGCAACAAAAGACACAAAATGACCAAAAAAGAAACAAAATGACTAAAAAAGACACAACAAAAGACACCAAATGGCAAAAAAAAGACACAAAATGACCAAAAAAAGACACAAAAAGACTAAAAAAAGACACAAAATAGCTAAAAAAGACACAACAAAATACACAAAATGACCAAAAAAGACACAAAATGACCAAAAACACACACAAAAATGACTAAAAAAGAAAAAAATGACTAAAAAAGACAAAAATGACCAAAAAAGACACAAAGTGACCAAAATGAGACACAAAATGACCAAAAAAGACACAACAAAAGATAATTACAGTAGAAGCTGATGAAACTGAAAGGGTCACGGCTTATAAATATTTAGGGATCACTATTGATCAGAAGCTGTCTTTTAAAAAATGTCTACTAAAATTAGGATTCTTTTTCAGATCCTTTTCCTATCAGTCAAGGAAATATTTGACTTCTGCAACTTTCTTGCCTCTACTTTATTACGATGATCTGCTTTTTATGAATGCAACTAATCAGAGCCTTAACCCTTTATCGGGTGAAGAGGCAATATTTTGAGAAAAAAGTTGCAAATTTACTAGATTAAAGTGGCAAATCTACAAGAAAAAAAGTCACAGATTTACGAGAAAAAATTGGGGGGAAAAGCAACTTTTTTCTTGCAGATTCACCACTTTAAATCTCATAAATCTGCCCATTTTTTCTCATAGATTTGCCACTTTTATCTCCTAAACTTTTTTTTCAAAATATTACCTCCCCCCTTCCCCCGGTCCGTATGTTTTTTTACACATTCTGGCTGTATGTAATATCCTCCAATATTCTCTAGGGTTGAAATTTGGAATTTGCAAGTATTTCAATGAGTGTCCTATTAAGGGTTAAGAAGTTGGACTGTGTTTATCATCGTGCTCTGAGATTAATTACTGGTTTGGGAAATCGTATACATCATTGTTCTCTGTATGCCACAGCTGAAATTTGTCTTTGTATGTCTTCAGGCTCTCATTGGTTAATTTTTTTTTATCTCTCATTGTTAGTTTTTATCTCTCATTGGTTAGTTTTTTTTATCTCTCATTGTTAGTTTTTATCTCTCATTGGTTAGTTTTTTTTATCTCTCATTGTTAGTTTTTATCTCTCATTGGTTACTTTATATCTATAAATGTATTCTTGGGCTGCTTCCCTCATACCTGTGTACATACATGTGTCAAAACAAAATTTAACATGATCTACACTCTCTAAATATTGTATTTAATATTGTATTGTATTTAATTGTAATATTCATTTAATTTGTATTTAATTGTATATGATAACGGTGTTTAAATGTTGTAACTTGTCTCTTTTTTATGCTGCTTTCTTGGTCAGGTCTCTCTTGGAAAACAGAGGATATACTGTATATATTTTGTGTGCTTCCTGATTTGTATTTGGGTATTTATGCCACATTTTTAACATGAAAAATCCTGAAAAAAGACGTGTACACCACGGCTCAAAAACAGGTCCTCTGCCTGCTCGTGTCCTCTAATATCTCGTCCAGTCAGGTAGTTTGATTGACATCTGCAGTCGTGTTAGCTGTCACACTTTAAATCTCATGACTTAACATCCTGCACTACCTGAGCCACAATAATAACTTATACAATGAACATTATTCACTGAATTCATGAGCTGCACACACAGTTTTAGCTGATGTAGTCTGGGTTATGTTTGTTCATGTTCTTTGTACATAAACAACTATAAATCACATACAGTTATTAATAGGAGATTGTATACAGAATGTGCACAATTTTTTTTTAGCCTGCGTCAACAAAAAACGACTCATATTACAAAATTAGAATGCAATTAATTTTACATAATGGCTGCTTTTTATTGCATCATTACATAAGACCATACATGACATATTTACACAGCAGTCATGAGTCACTTTTTACTTGATTTTATAAGAAACCTTCCCGCTGCAGTGACTGTCATCAGCCAAACACTAAGTTTAGTAACATATTAAAATGTACATTTCCTTGCAACTGCAATAAATCAATCAAATCACTAATTATCTGTCCTGATATTGATCCCTGGTCTTTGGGATCATTCTTTTATGTGTGAGCCAACATCAGGTTTGACTTAAAAATTACTTTTCTGACTTTATAAACCAACAAATAAATACGTAGAAATACATTTACTGAGTTGTTATTTATACTAAAGAAGAATTTGTCACTGTTATCAGCCTTTTGAGTCAGTATCAGTTTGATATCAAATATCAGTATTGTTATCAATGCATCCTTAATATGCAATGTATTTCACTTATTATGACTTCCTATGGATATACATTACATATTATAATTATACCAAAATTACAATATGCTGCACTTAAATGTATTCTACACTCTCTGGCACGTGCACACACACACACACACACACACACACACACACACACACACACACACACACACACACACACACACACACACACTTTTTTCTGTGTGACATGTGCAATAAATAATTTTCCTTTTCTCTTTTTTTCCTGAACAGAAGTGAAAGTTTTTTGCAGTGTATGTGTGCAGTGTTGACAATCATTTGCAGCTTTGCCATGTGTCTCTGTTTACAGTCCCTTACTTTGTGATTTGTGTGTGGTGTCCTTTGTTTGTTTGTTTGTTTGTTTGTTTGATGGGTGCATGCCTTGTTTGGTTATTTATTTAATATTTATCTTTTTTGCACTGACGGGAGAACTGTGCCTCAAGTTCGTTGTGCTAACATATTTTTTTATACTACCGTGCAATGACAATAAAGACTCAAAATCTCTAAATCTAAATCTAAACACACACACACACACACATACACACACACACACTTAACCCTCTGGGGTCTATGATCGTGCCGTCCTGATCAGATCACGTGAAATTTAACAAAAACACATTCAACATTGACATCCCCAGGTCATGTAAAACCAAAGATATGATAAAAAGATAAGATAATAATGATAATATGTAATTTTGCACATAGTTTGTTTTGAAGAGCTGCAGCTAACAAGAAAAAAAACACCTATAAATACACATGTTTTTATGGTACTTTTTTGTATATAGTTTTATTATATTTAATTTTACCTTTTTATATGTTCATATTTGTATCATATGTTTACATTTTGAAGTTCCAAAACAGTTCATTGAGCATATTTGTGGTTTTTATTGTAGTAAATAGTATAATTTTTCAACTTGGATTTCATGATTTTTGTGTATTTTTGGGCTCAATATGTTGATAAAGTCGGTTAAATCGGAAAAAATAATTGTCAGATCATAAAGGTGAAGAAAAAATGGAACCAAATATGGGTATAGTAAACATTTTTTATGTGGTACATGAAGGGCAAAATCAAAAGTATTCAAAAACGACCAAAATAGGCTCAGACCCCAGAGAGTTAATATCCATAATTCATTCCCTACACTGTAAAAAATGTTTGTAGAAATTACAGTAAAACACTGTCAAATTATATCAGAAATAGGGCGTGAAACTAAAAATGTAATATCACCGTAGTAGACACTTTTAATTACCGTAAATCAAAGAATAGCACAAAACTTTTACTTTTTTCTGTCATAAACTTTAGAAAATACAGTTTTGCTGTAAAAAATATTAGATTTTTCATTTAAAATGAAAGGAGAAATACCATAATGTCACAAGGACATAACTACCCTAAAAATAATAGCAGACCAAAGGACCTAACAAAAGGACCTAAAATGACCAAAAGAGTCACAAAACGACCAAAAAAAGAGACAGAAAACGACCAAAAGAGACACAAAACCATCAAAAAAGACACAAAATGACCAAAAGAGACACAAAACCATCAAAAAAGACACAAAATTACCAAAAGAGACACAAAACTATCTAAAAAGACACAAAATTACCAAAAAAAAAAGACAGAAAAAGACCAAAAGAGACATGAAATTATCAAAAAAAGACACAAAATGACCAAAAAAATACGTAAAATTATCAAATGAGACACAAAATTACCAAAAAGAGACACAATAGGGATAAAATGGCAAGTGATTTTTCAGTCTAAATGACAGATTTAGCTGATATTTACATTTAAATTTACAGTAGAAAACCCACTCACTGTATGAGCTGCCGTAAATTAAACAGAATATTTTTTACAGTGTAGACCACTACCCTTACCTAAACCTCATTGAAACCTGAATCTTAAAACCAAGTCTTAACCCTCAAACAGGCCCGTTGTAGAAGTGAGGACCGCCTCAAAATGTCCTGACTTCCCAAAAAAAAAAAGACCTCATACTGTTCATTAAAATCTTGTTCCGGACTTCACTATGTAGGAAGTGCAATGTAGCATAAACAGTGGCCCAAATTCACCAGAAACCATCATCAGTCATCATCCCCGTCTCCATGGAAACGTCTCGTCTAAGTCCCAGCCTAAACACAGGCGACTGTAACCCAGTAATCCATACCACCGTGCTAGAGAGAGATCCTGGACTTAGCATGAATCTGCAACTAATTGGATTTTCTTTCTTTTTTTTTCTGTTGGCTTTCTCCTTCCATGGCTAATTGTGTGCTGGCTCTGCCTCAGTGGAGCTCTCACAGAGGCTGTTCAGCTCCAGGAAGGAGCTGCAGCACAATAGCCATTAATTAGGATATTAGAGACAAAGCAAGCTGAGCAGAACAGAAACAATGTTTTTGTTTTGTTTTTTTGAAGAACAGCTGTGAAGACCTGGCATGATTTTTTGACAGACAGAGTATAAAACACAAATAATAATAATAAAAACAACCTGTTTGGGTCATTTAACCCTCTGGAGTGTCCAAAAGCTCCAAATAATCCAGACTTGTTGCCTCCATCAGACTAGAAAACAAAGCAGCGTGGAGCCCTACTGTAAATTTACCTCTAAAGTTCTGGCTGTAAACTCCATGAGGCCAGTTTCAGTTTGATGATGATATACCAAGTAAAACTGGAGACAAGCTCAAATAGATTTAGTATCAAATGATAGAACTGGATGGAACCCTCTTATATGTTAGATTTGACACCTTTGTTCACATTTGCAACATTTCAAATTCTTTGTTGAGCATGATAGTGTTTTGAAAGTTAAAAAAAGATTCAAAATCACATTTTATGTTGGACTAAAGGACTAAAAAAGACACAAAATGACAAAAAAAAAGACACAAAATGACTAAAAAAAGATTTGACACCTTTGTTCACATTTGACACATTTAAAGTTCTTTATCGAGCATGATAGTGTTTTGAAAGTTAAAAAAAAAAAATTCACAATCACATTTTATGTTGGACTAAAGGACTAAAAAAGACACAAAATGACCAAAAAAAGACACAAAATGACTAAATAGGACACATAATGACCAAAAAAAGACACAAAAATAAAAAAAAGACACAAAATTACTAAAAATTACTCAAAAAAGAAACAAAATGACACAAAAAAGACACAAAATAACTAAAAAAAGACACAAAATGACCAAAAATGACACAAAATTTAAAAAAAGACACAAAATTACAAAAAAAAGACACAAAATGATCCAAAAAAGACACAAAATAACTAAAAAAGACACAACAACAGACACAAAATGACCAAAAAAGACACAAAATGACACGAAAAGGATTAAAAAATGAACAAATTAGCCCAAGACTCCATAGGATTAACCTCCTCTAATCCACAGTGACTTGAACAACAGAAGCTCAACTGGTGAGGGCCTTTTGTAAAATAAAACTCAATAGTTCGCTCTGATGGAAAAGATAAGCTGTGTGAATAGAGGTATGCTGTTCAATCAATGCCAGACACCAGCGAGGGTTTTTGCCTCTGTGGAGCCAATCAGATGCTCTCAGAGAGGAGAGCTCTGATTGGACGAGTCAACAGGCAGAACTGGAGCTCCAACATCTAATCTCTGATTTAAGAACAAAGCCAAAGGGACGAAGAGGAAACAAACAAACTGCTGCTGAGAGGAAACATATTGTAAATCTTCACACACACACACACACACACACACACACACCAAGGTTATTATAGTTAACAAAAACTAACGAAATAACAAAAACTAGAACAAAAAAAACAGATAACGTGTTGTTGAATGTTTTCTGTGTCTCCATTTTCATCCTCAAGAGCCTTAAAAGATAAAATTAAAAATGTACAACATCTTTGTTTCATCTGTCACCAATTAGTCAACTGCAAACTGATTCATTAGATTGAATAAACTGTGGACTAGATATGATAAAAACAGATGAGTTTGAAACTTGGCCATGTTTGCCTTGGTTCCTCATTAATCACATTACTCTGGTGCAAGGTTATTATAGTTAACGAAAACTAACGAAACAACGACAACTAGAATAGGAAAAAACATTTTCATTAACTGAAATAGAAATAA
Source organism: Centropristis striata (assembly GCF_030273125.1). Classification (NCBI taxonomy): domain Eukaryota; kingdom Metazoa; phylum Chordata; class Actinopteri; order Perciformes; family Serranidae; genus Centropristis; species Centropristis striata. The sequence continues at coordinate 2,339,424 of NC_081518.1, forward strand.
AAACAAGAGTTTTGTTTAAATACGATAACTAACTGAAACTGTATTTTGTGGTTACAAAACTAACCAAAACTAACTACAATTATAGTGAAAATGTCCTTCATTTTCATCTTTGTCAACTTTTTTCATACGTAAACCTTTTTGGTTGATATGAAATCTATTTCATCTATCTGGTTTTATGACTTAATAAACTTATTGGGGCTGAGATGGATCAGACAAAGGAAATAAAGGAAACATTTATTGTGTTTTATTGTGTACCTTATTGAATCTGGCACCCAACAAATACCCCATTACAAAATAACTAACACTAATACAAAAAATTCTCAAATTTACGAGAAAAAAAGTGACAAATTTACGAGAAAAAAGTGACAAATCTTGAGAAAAAAATGGTCAAATTTACGAGAAAAAAAGTGACAAATTTACGAGAAAAAAGTGACAAATCTTGAGAAAAAAATGGTCAAATTTACGAGAAAATAAATGACAAATTTAAAGAAAAAAAAAATCAAATTTAAGAGAAAAAAAGTGACGAATGTAAAAAGAAAAATTGTCAAATTTAAAAGAAAAAAAGTGAAAAATTTAAAGACATTTTTTTTTATTTAAGAGAAAAAAAGTGACAAAAATTAAACATTTATTGTGACTTTATTGAATCTGGCACCCAACAAATACCCCATTACAAAAAACCAAAACTAATATAAACTAAACTAAAACTAAGCATTTTCCAAAAAATAAAAACGAATTAAAACTAGCAAACTCAAACTAAATGCATTTGAAAACAAAAAATTGACAACGAAATTAAAACTAAAACTAATGAAAAATCTAAAACTATTTTTAACCTTGCCACACACACACACACACACACACACACTCTGTCTGTTTCTTACTTTTGAAGCTTGCCGGTGCCATCTCTGGTAGTCCACCAGTGTGTCAAAGTTGACAAAGTAGGTCTGGGCCTGAGATCCGGCCGAGCTGAACATCAGACAGTGCTGCCTCCGCTTCACCTCCTCCACCTCAATACAAAGACAACACACAGATACGATGAGGAGAAACACTGGGAGAGAAAACACAAACGGAAAATGATGATTATCATCACTCATTATTGTAAATATACACAGCAGAAAAAGGAGTGTCTAAAAACAAAGATAAAACACTAAATCTGAGGGAAATGATCTTGCTGCATGGACAGATAATTTCTTATTTTAAGCGTTCGACATGCTTATTTCGAAATCAACATGATCTCACAGAAATCCGTGAAATAGTCACGGATTCACTCAAATTTCCGTGAAACTGACACGGATTTCGCTACAATGCAAGTTAATGACAGTCATGTCCCGTGGCTATTCCAGCATACAAAGTCATTATGTACATTCACTGAGTGAATATTTAGAAAATAAAACATATATTTCTCGCTAGAAATGTGATCAAAATCCATTTTTATGCAGAAACAAAGTCAAAATATTGATTTTTCACTAAAAATTAGAGAACTGTCCGCCATGTTTTTTGTTCTGACCGCTGGGACCTTGAAAGTCACGTGACTTGGAACAAACCAATAGCCACGGGATATGACTGTCATTAACTTGCATTGTAGCGAAATCCGTGTCAGTTTCACGGAAATTTGAGCGATTCCGTGGCTATTCCACGGATTTTGAGTTAAGCGAAATCCGTGGCTATTTCACGGATTTCTGTGAGACCAGGTTGTTCGAAATTTAATCATCTTAATTTAAGAAATCTTGTCAAACAGAAATTATCTGTCCATGCAGCAAGATCATTTCCCTCAGACTTAGTGTTTTTATCTGGTTTTTAGACACACCTTTTTTGCAGTGTGCTGGTGCTCAGGTTTCAGTCATTTTAACACAGTGAGTCAGTGTAGTTCATCTTACAGTTCTTCTGTGATTTATTACTAACATTTAATAAAAGACAGGTCATGTCCAACATTGTTCTCTTCAGCTGTTTGAGCAGGAGAGACTGAGGACAGTTCAGGTTTTGTATCTAATTGATTGTGATTGCACGACTGGAGGTTTGCCACTAAAAATCTGCACAGAAATGTAAGCTGCATCTTTTTCCCCACAATAGTTTCATTAGGGGAGTTTTCACTACAGTCGAATACCCGGAATTAGGCGGGTCATACTCACTGAAGCGCCCCTAATCTGAATATGAGCCGTCCTAGCGGTCGTTTTAGACTTCTTTTTGTTCGTGTAGAAGAGCAGGGCCGTTTTTCTCCCCTGAAAAAAGCCTGGCTGTTGATTGGATAGAACGCTGAGCAGGATGTTACGTAGTACTCAACGGCGGTTAATTCACCATCAGCGGTGGACAATTTGTATACAGTTAGCCATGCCGGTTTGTTTATGATCAGCAGAGAAGTTGTGCATAGTAAGCCATGCTGGTTTGTTTATGTTCTGCGGAGAAGTTGTGCATAATTAGCCATGCTGGTTTGTTTATGATCAGCGGAGAAGTTGTGCATAATTAGCCATGCTGGTTTGTTTATGATCAGCGGAGAAGTTGTGCATAATTAGCCATGCCGGTTTGTTTATGATCAGCGGAAAAGTTGTGCATAATTAGCCATGCTGGTTTGTTTATGATCAGCGGAAAAGTTGTGCATAATTAGCCATGCTGGTTTGTTTATGATCAGCGGAGAAGTTGTGCATAATTAGCCATGTTGGTTTGTTTATGATCAGCGGAGAAGTTGTGCATAATCAGCCATGCCGGTTTGTTTATGATCAATGGAGAAGTTGTGCATAATTAGCCATGCCGGTTTGTTTATGATCAGCGGAGAAGTTGTGCATAAAAAGCCATGCTGGTTTGTTTATGATCAGCGGAAAAGTTGTGCATAATTAGCCATGCTGGTTTGTTTATGATCAGCGGAGAAGTTGTGCATAATTAGCCATGTTGGTTTGTTTATGATCAGCGGAGAAGTTGTGCATAATAAGCCATGCTGGTTTGTTTATGATCAGCTGCTGACGTTGTGCACAGTTAGCGACGGCGGCCACAGTTGCGTCTCCCGTGTTAAATCCGTCTCGTATGTGACGTCATGGTAGGAACTGTTGCTAAGCGATTATGTGACGATCGAAAACCATACGCCACCTCCAGAGTCTCTAAATCCCTCTGGGGGCTTTGTTGTTATGGAGACACGCTGAGTGAGTGGACATTAGAGGGGGCGTGGCCTGAGACATTAGAGAGGGCGTGGCCTGAGACATTAGAGAGGGCGTGGCCTGAGACATTAGAGAGGGCGTGGCCTGAGACATTAGAGGGGGCGTGGCCTGAGACTTTCCCAGCGGACACTCTTCCCCCTAAAGGAAACACGGCTATTGTGAAGTGAAACTTTTCTATCGGCTGTCTGACTGCAGCTTGGCCAGTAGTTACATGCAGGTGAACTACACATGTCTTCCTGTGAGCCACCAGCATCAAATCACCTGCAAAGTTTTACTTTCAGTAAAAATGTTTCCCGTGTTTGACAGGTTACAAACTGAGAAGAAACAGAGTGAGGGAGAGGGTTCCTGTCTGATCACTAACTAGGGGAGTTGTTGTTGCATAACATGGACCAACCAGGCAGAGCTGCTTTTGAGGTTATTAGAGATTTTGAAGCATTTTATGGTGGATTTCTTTTCATTTCAGTGCGCTTATGGTAATGGGTACAAAGAATCTGCACAGTTTATTGCTTTGAGAACTTTTTAACTATTTTCCATAAAAGACCGGGGGAGTCTAACTAAAATGAGGAGTCTCATTTGTCCGTCTGTCTGTCTGTCTGTCTGTTTGTCTGTCTGTCTGTTTTGTATTGCTGTGGAGACTTCCTTGGGTCACAAATAACGCAATGAATAATGGTTGTTGTGGTTGTTGTTTGTTTGTTTGTCTATACACACACTACTGAACGGAGAGCCAGCTTGATTTTGCACCCTCGGTCAGTATTAGTAGTGTGTGTATAGGCAAACAGACAAACAACAACAACCACAACAACCATTAGTCTTTGGGTTATTACATTTGTGGGAACTTATTACAATATTGAAAATTAAAGATTTTCACTTCCCTCCAAACGTAATAGTTAGTAGATTTTTGGAAGTCACACGTTATGTTAGTAGTAGTGTAGACATCCGGGGGGTCTCCACGGGTCGTTAAAGTTCTAATAAGAACAGAAAACAAGTCTTTACCGTCACACTGCACGTTTATTTTATGCAGGGGAAGCTCAAACATCATTCATATGCCAGACTTGAAGATAAAACAAAAAGAAAAACAACGTAAACATGGTTACGGAGGAGTTCTGTCCAGCCTGGGAAAAAGTACAGTTAGCCTCAACTACAACATTATGTTACCGTGGTAACGAAAAGAAACAAAGGTAATTGAAAGTGACAGTACTCAGAAGGCGATCATTACAGTAGGCAGCGGCTATTACGTTTGTGGGATTATTGCATAGCAAGTTGGCTATCTGGCTAACCCGTAGGAACCGGGTCCAGGATGCTGGTTGTGTGGAGCCGTTTTCGGTTCTGGCAGGACTGGTGAAAGCCTGATCATTAATTTTTAATATATGGTTATTGCTTGGTTCACTGGTTGTAATGGTTGTATTTCATTTTGTATTTTCCCGCTAAAATGATGTGGTGAAAAATCATCTGGTGTATCCCTGAAATAGTGCAATAAAGGGATTTTGAAAACAAAAAAAAAAGCCTCTAAGCAGCCGTCAGAGCCAGCTGTGTTGTTACAGACTCTCCACACTTAGCTAGAAGTGTGTTGGAGTGTGAGCTCTACCTCGGGGACGGGGAAAGGTTAACAGCTCTTCAGGTTATCTGATGTCCAAACAGTGACCTCTCACCTTTCCCCCCACCAGGGGCAGGATGTGCATCTTCCCCGTCAGGCTGTCTTTGACCGAGGCCACGATGAGGCAGGTGCCACACAGGATCACCTGCCGCTCTGCCCACTTATGCAGCTGCGTCTTTCCCTTCCTGACGCTGAAAACTCCTTTCAGCAGGGTCCGCTCCTGCTGGTCTGCATTCACTGGACGCTCTGGAGGAGGAAAGCCCACACAGAGAGGTCAGAGGAGATCCACAGACACACAACAAGAACCCCCAAGAACCCTCTGGTGGGACACAAACTCAGCTAATTAATAGCAAATGTTCTGCAGTTACACACAGATGGAAGCTTCCAGAAAATGAAGTCATATAGAAAGTCACAGGTCAGAATGATATCACCTATAGTGGTAGATTAGTCAGCTGCTTAGCTTCCAGGAACTGATCTTACATCAGCAGTTAGCACGGACACTGCCCAGTTAGCTCATATACATCTGGAGAGATCTCACTGCACAATAACTGGGAAACCAAAACAGAAAAGAAGCAGTCGAGTCATTCTGATGCTAAAAGGCTAAAAGATTCCCCCAGTCCCAGAGTAAAAGCTGGAAGTCTTTAGTGAATCTAGGAGTTTTACTGGAGTCATGGTGCTCCGTCATCTCCATGGTTAAGTTTAAGGTAGTAATCTGTTTCATATCAGTCTTTAACTAGTCTTGGGTTTGTAGCAGTGACGTAACACAACATGGTTTTATTCATAATGATTTTGGTTATTATCAAGAATGTTTCCATGACTGTAGATGTAAAAATGACCAAAAAAGGGCACACAATTATCAAGATAGACACAAAATGACCAAAAATGGATATAAAATGATCAAAAAAGACACAAAATGACCAAAAATACAGTCATGGAAAAAAGTATTAAACCAAAGTGCTCTGTTTCATATCAGTCTTTTCCTAGTCTTGGTTTGGATCATATCAAACGTGTTTCATATTATCTCAAGTCTCAGTGACGTAACACAATCACCAACCAATAGATGAGCGGGGAAAGGTCCCCGGTTCAGACTGGTTCCAGACCGGCCAGTAAAACCACTTCCACAGGAAAAAGGAACATCACAATAATGCTAGTAAGCTCAGTCCCAGATTTTTCAAATTTTGCAGTGTGTGTTTCAACATTTTTAATGCAATGTTTTGTGTTTCATGTTTTTTTGTGTGTTTTTTGTATTTTTATCTTTTTTTAATAGTTTTTTGTTATTTTTGTGTTTTTCGTGTGCTTTTTTTTGTGTGTGGTTTTTAAGTGGGGTTTTTTTTTGTAATTTTTTGGTGTGTTTTTGTGTGTTTTTCATGTTTCAAAATGTTGATCCAATAAGTCAAAATGACAAAATAATAATCCGGTGAGGTTGTGCTGAAAAAGATGATACCAGCATGGCATGATGTTCATTATTTAAGTTGCATATACAGACAGAATGAAAGAGTCAAAAACCAACAAAATAGCCCCAAACTCCAAAGGGTTAAAGATCGAACTCTATCTATCTATCTATCTATCTATCTATCTATCTATCTATCTATCTATCTATCTATCTATCTATCTATCTATCTACCTTGCTAGCATGAATTACTAGGTTTAATTTGATCCAAAACTTATTTAAACACAAAACATACTTAAATATGCAAGTTTACTGTGAAAACTAACCGCATGCCTCTTTGGGAGCTAAAATATGAAACAATATGAACTCTTTAACATAATTTTTACAGTTTAATCTCACTTGAGTTAGTTTACCGATCGACAGGATCAAGTCTCTTTTCGTCCTTTCAAAATAAAAGCATCCATTATCAAAGCAGGCTTTTGCACAACAGTACTGTATAAACATCTTTAATTTTGCCCATGTATGCATGTTTTTATATATACTGGAGTATGTATTTCTCGCACTGCGATTAATCTGTTTGTTATGTTATGTTTGTTATTTGTAATGCTGCTGCTACACTGTAATTTCCCAGCTTGGGATGAATAAAGTCTATCTATCTATCTATCTATCTATCTATCTATCTATCTATCTATCTATCTATCTATCTATCTATCTATCTATCTATCTATCTATCTATCTTTATTTCCTCTCTCTCTCTCTCTCTCTCTCTCTGTCTCTCTCTCTCTCTCTCTCTCTCTCTCTGTTGCTGTCCTAACCTAGCAGCAGCATCAGTCATATTGATGAATGACTCAGGGTTTTGTCACATTACATTTCACTCTTTTCAATTAAATTATGCCAACTTGTGCAGCAGGCAGCAGCTCTGTGTGTCCGGTGGTGAAGGACTCAGCAGACTCTGCCAGGCTTCGTCCTCTCAGGTTAATGGACGGTCAAACAAGCAGAGGAGACGCTGCCTCGGCCTCTTGTCCTCTGTTGTTACATTTTCCTCAAACCAACTTATGCTGCCTCCCACTCAGAGCCTCTCATTGGCAATCTGCTCTCTCTCTCTCTCTCTCTCTCTCTCTCTCTCTCTCCCTCGTTCTGTCTGACTCGTTCTTCCTCTCCACCTTCTCTTTCACTTCACAAGGGCATCCAAATGAAATGAAAGGCTGCTCATGTTTTTCTTCGCCAGGGAAACCGATGATGAACAAGCCAAGTGCTTCTGACAACAAATTGGCTGGCTGGCAGATCAATAGCAGCAACCGGTCCTGGGGCGTCCCCTCACTCACTCACAGAGAGAATTAAAGGGACAAACCCTGCAGGGTCAGTCAGGGTGGTACGGAGGGAAAACACCTGGACCTGGAGCTGGATACTCAACCAGAATGACGCTTTTATACAGACTGTACACTGTAAAAAAAAAACCTGTTGTTGTATATATATATATTTATATATATATATATACAGTACAGGCCAAAAGTTTGGACACACCTTCTCATTCAATGCGTTTTTCTTTATCTTCATGACTATTTACATTGTAGATTCTCACTGAAGGCATCAAAACTATGAATGAACACATATGGAATTATGTACTTAACAAAAAAGTGTGAAATAACTGAAAACATGTCTTGTATTTTAGATTCCTCAAAGTAACCACCCTTTGCTTACTAGAATATAAGACATGTTTTCAGTTATTTCACACTTCTTTGTTAAGTACATAATTCCACATGTGTTCATTAATAGTTTTGATGAATCTACAATGTAAATAGTCATGAAAATAAAGGAAACGCATTGAATGAGAAGGTGTGTCCAAACTTTTGGCCTGTACTGTATATATGTATATATATATATATATATATATATATATATATATATATATATATTTAATTATTATTATTATTTTTATTTATTCTATTTACATTTTAGTAGTACTTTGCTTTCTCTGCCTAATAATGATACATAATATTTATTATCATAAATTATTATAATAAAATTCCTTTTTGTGTCACTACTCTTCTAATACACAACATGGGTCAAAAATGACCCATATCCATTTTTTAGCTAAGTAGCTTGCTAAGCTAACTACTAAGCTAACTTCTTGACTAAGTATTTAGCTAAGTTGCTTGCTAAGCTAACTACTTAATAAAATTCTAGGCTAAGTATTTAGCTCAGTTGCTTGCTAAGATAACTACTTAGCTAACTTCTTCGCTAAGTATTTAGCTTAGCAAGCTACTTAGCCATGTAGTTAGCTATGTAATAATACAAAAACGTTTTTTCTTCATAAAGTATGAGAGGCAAAATGGAAATAATGATCTGTTGTCATCAATAACAAGATATTTAATGAATACTTGGAATATTCAATCATAAAATAAGTTGATATGAAAAGATAAAGCACAGAAACACACAGCAGCATTAAATAACATGGAGGGAATGAATGAGGGTCATTTTTGACCCATGTTGTGCATTAGAAGGTGTTTATATGTTTTGCATCAAGAGGTTAAATAATATTCCACACTGAGCTTCACAATGAGAAAATAATAATAATACATTTTATTTGTAAAGCACTTTTCATGAAGTAATCTCAAAGTTCTACAGAAACCAGAAACAAAATAAACAAAAGACTAAGAGAAAAATCAGACACAAAAATTAGATAATAGATAAGAAAGACACAGGTATTAAAGTAGATTAAAGAAAACAGCTAAAGGAGATTAAGGTGCAGAGGCAATAATAAAAACATCTAGGGACAACCTGAAGATGCCTGAACAAAAAAGTTTTAAGCCCTTTTTTAAAAGTGTCCACAGACAACACTAAAATCCATGCAAGGAAAATATTGTGGTCAAATACCACAAAAATTTCATCACAAACTTCATTAGAGTATTTGTCATATCAAAGGTTTACAGTTAGAATAAACCAAAAATAATATATTCATAAAAAAAAGTAATTAAGCAAAACACTCGCCCACTGCAGTGCACACATCAATAAACTCGTCATCACGCACCCACTCGTTACTAACTGACACAGGTTGACAAGATGCTCTCAGTGGCTTCACAGCGTATCACCAGAAACAAGAAACAAGAAACACTTCACACTCAGCTTTGTGCTGCTGTCAGCAGGCGACACTCTAAAGCAGCGGTCTCACACTCTAATTACCTGGGGGCCGCTGGAGGCAGGATCAAAATGACCAAAAAAAGACACAAAATGACCAAAAAAGACACAAAATTACAACAAAAAGACACAAAATGTTCACAAAAAGACACAAAATGACTGAAAAAACACTAAATTGCTTTAAAAAGACATAAAATTACAAAAAAAGACACAAAATGACCAAAAAAGACACAAAATTACAAAAAAAGACACAAAATGATCACAAAAAGACACAAAATGACTGAAAAAACACTAAATTGCTTTAAAAAGACATAAAATTACAAAAAAAGACACAAAATGACCAAAAAAAGACACAAAATGACTGAAAAACACAAAATTACTTAAAAAAAGGACACAAAATGACCAAAAAAGACACAAAATTACAAAAAAAGACACAAAATGACCACAAAAAGACACAAAATGACTGAAAAAAGACACACAATGACTGAAAAAACACTAAATTGCTTTAAAAAGACATGAAATTACAAAAAAAAGACACAAAATGACTCTAAAAAGACACAAAATGACTCTAAAAAGACACAAAATGACCAAAAAAGACACAAAATTACAAAAAAAAGACACAAAATGATCACAAAAAGACACAAAATGACTGAAAAAACACTAAATTACTTTAAAAAGACACAAAATGACACAAAAAAGACACAAAATGACCAAAATAAGACACAAAATGACCAAAAAAAGACACAAAATTACAAAAAAAGACACAAAATGATCACAAAAAGACACAAAATGACTGAAAAAACACTAAATTGCTTTAAAAGGACACAAAATGACACAACAAAGACACAAAATGACTGAAAAACACTAAATTACTTAAAAAATAAACAATAATGACCAAGAAAAGACACAAAATGATTTCAAAAGACACACAATTATAAAGACATAAAATTACCAAAAAAGACACAAAATTACAAAAAAAAGACACAAAATGATCACAAAAAGACACAAAATGACTGAAAAAACACTAAATTGCTTTAAAAAGACACAAAATGACACAACAAAGACACAAAATGACTGAAAAACACTAAATTACTTAAAAAAAATAAACAATAATGACCAAGAAAAGACACAAAATGATTTCGAAAGACACACAATTATTATAAAAAGACACAAAATTACCAAAAAAGACACAAAATTACCAAAAAAAAACGAATTAAACTTTCATATCAAGGTGAGATCACAGGATGATAATAAAGCAGCCTGGTCCAGGTTATAAATGCTCTGAACATCAAGAAAGAATAAACAAAACAACCCTAAAACCAGTGAGAAGTGATTGAAGATTTTCAAAGTGACCTTACATTTTATTACGAGTAATAAATAATGAATCTACGATCTATAATCACACGTACCTTTGTCCTATAAAATCACACTGCGTTTTTATTCTAAAGCTGGATGTGTGTGACGGTGGTTATCTCACGAGAACGGATATGAAGTAGAACATTCATTATTTCTGCCTCTGGACAAGATTTATCTTATAGCACCATAAAAAAGACTCACAACTAGAGTAGAAGAACCCTTGGCTCACAACAAGTACAACTGATTATTCAATCAACTAATAATAATCAGCAACTATTTAAAAAATCACATGATGGTTTGAGGCATTAATACGTATACAATGGAAGGTTTTTCATACAAGTCTAAAAGATCAACAAAGTCTTAATTCTTTCTTTGTTTCTTTGTTTCTTTAATATTATTTATAGTGATTTTGATTATTATAAATAAAACCATGTTAAATGTCTAGATATCAGCTCTTAAATTAAACTCTTATCAGCTATTGTTGTTGTTGTCATTATATTCGTCTAAACAAATGTCTCTTTAGTTGTACCAGAAATTAAAATGAACAAGAAACTGAAGAAAACAAGGGTCTAATAATTTTTTCCATGACTGTATGCATACAAGAAACACTATAGTTCAAGGTTTGAGCATGCAGGCTTCCATACATACACAGTATTTTTTTGTCTTTTTATCTTTTGTCTTTTTTGTTATTTTTGTGTTCTTCGTGTGTTTTTTTGTAAAAAAAAAAAAAAAAAAAAAAATTAAAAAAGGGTTTTTTTGTGTTTTTTATGTGTGTTTTTATGTGTGTTTTTTTTGTCATTTTTTGGTGTGTTTTTGTGTGTTTTTTGTATTTTTTGTCTTTCAAAATGTTGATCCAGTGAGTCAAAATCACAAAATAAAAAATGAAAATAAAAATGAACAAAAAATTGAAGAAAACAAGGGTCTAATAATTTTTTCCATGACTGTATGCATACAAGAAACACTATAGTTGAAGGTTTGAGCATGCAGGCTTCCATACATACACAGTATTTTTTTTGTCTTTTTATCTTTTGTTATTTTTGTGTTCTTCGTGTGTTTTTTTCTAAAAAAGGAAAAAAAAGTGTTTTTTTGTGTTTTTTATGTGTGTGTTCTGTGTGTTTTTATGTGGGGTTTTTTTTGTAATTTTTTGTGTGTTTTTGTGTGTTTTTTGTATTTCTTGTGTTTCAAAATGTTGATCCAGTAAGTCAAAATCACAAAATAAAAAATGGAAATAAAAATGAACAAAAAATTGAAGAAAACAAGGGTCTAATATTTTTTTCCATGACTGTATGCATACAAAAACCCTTTAGTTAAAGGTTTGAGCATGCAGGCTTCCATACATACATACACAGTATTTTTTTGTCTTTTTATCTTTTGTCTTTTTTGTTATTTTTGTGTTCTTTGTGTGTTTTTTTTGTAAAAAAAAAAAAAAAAAAAAAAGTGTTTTTTTGTGTTTTTTATGTGTGTTCTATGGGTTTTTATGTGTGTTTTTTTGTAATTTTTTGGTGTGTTTTTGTGTGTTTTTTGTGTTTCAAAATGTTGAAAAAATAAATACATTTTAAAAAAGTGGGGTTTTTTTGTGTTTTTTATGTGTGTGTTCTGTGTGTTTTTGTAATTTTTTGGTGTGTTTTTGTGTGTTTTTTGTATTTTTTGTGTTTCAAAATGTTGATCCAGTAAGTCAAAATCACAAAATAAAAAATATTTTAATAATTCTAATCATATTTTCCATGACTGTATGCATACAAAAACCCTTTAGTTGCAGGTTTGAGCATGCAGGCTTCCATACATACACAGCTTTCTGCTCTACCATATCAATACAACCACCCATCTGAAAATCATTGGCCTATTTACGCAATATATCAAACAAGTCCCGGCCATAAAGAGCCAACTTTTAAAACAAACACACATGCTAACCCTCAAGGTCTGTGGGGCTATTAGTTGCTAGGGAAACAGGTTGTTCACTAAATCAAAGTCCAATCTGAGCTGGTAAACCTCCACACGGTCTGCTCAAACCAGTCCCATCCCACTGAGGAGGAATAATAATAATGTTGACCATTCCCAGTTCATCCAGAGGGGTTTGATGTCATGGTCATAGATGTTATATAACCGCTTAATGTTCTGATGTCACACTGTAAAAAATGTCTGGAGATTTTACAGTGAAAAAGTGCTAAACCATGACAGTTTTTACAGCAAAACTGTGTGTTTCCGACAGTTAATGAAAGAAAAAGTAAAAGTTTTGTGCTATTCTGTGATTTACGGTAATTAAAAGTGTCACACTGTAAAAAATGTCTGTAGATTTTACGGTGGAAAAACTGCTAAACCATGACAGTAAAAGACGTAAAATGATAAATGGGTTAATTCAGTTTCAGCAACAATGAAACACTGAAAATGTATATATCAGCCAAAACTGTATTTTTTTATTAAATACATTACTTGACTGTAAAATACACTGTGATATGTATTTAATGTAATATATATACAAGCCATCACTGTAATTTTTGCATTTATCTTTTGTAAAAAAAATACCTTTTCTCACTGTTAAATGTACTAAACACCATATCTCTAACAGAAATATACTGTAATATTTAATGGTAAAATCTTTAATTATGTGTTTTCATTTATAAAGTATTTTCTTGTCAATTATATGGCAGAACAGCGTTTCTTTTGATGGAAAAAACTGGAAAAAAATACAGTGAGTGGGGTTTCTACTGTAAATTTAAATGTAAATATCGGCAAAAACTGTAATTTAGACTGAATATTTAGGGTAGTTGTGTCATTCATTCACACATCATGGTATTTCTCCATTAACTTTACATGAGTATGTTATATTTTTACGGCAAAACTGTGTGTTTCCGACAGTTAATGAAAGAAAAAGTAAAAGTTTTGTGCTATTCTGTGATTTACGGTAATTAAAAGTGTCACACTGTAAAAAAATGTCTGTAGATTTTACGGTGGAAAAACGGCTAAACCATGACAGTAAAAGACCGTAAAATTAAAAATGAGTTAATTCAGTTTCAGTAACAATGAAACACCGTAAATGTATATATCAGCCAAAACCGAATTTTAGGCTTCAATACATAAATAAATAAATAATTAAGTAAGTCATTTTAATTATCCCCCTAATAGTCCGGCGGCTTAGGACCAGATTTGGGAAGAAAGGGGACACGTCGGACAAAAGCACCAAATTTTTTCCACATGCTCTCTATCACTATAGGTTTCAAATTTTGGTAGGAGCCACTTCATCAAGATTGCAGGTCGGAGATGGCAGCCATATAAAATCTATGAGAACCAGTATATCTTCTAAGCCACTTAGAAGGTCAATCTTAGTGTCAAAATATACATTTTCTGGGTCAAAAATAATTTAAAGCTACTGAGAATATCACTAGATGATCAAATAGATAAGTTCATTTTCCCCATGTATTTACATAATTATTAGATTCCAAACATTTTCAGCTCAGGATTCTCTGCTGCAGCACTTGAAGCGAGTTGCCTACCAGTCTGGGTGAAAATGAACATTTCTATTTGATCAAATAATCATCTAGTGATATTCTCAACAGCTTTAAATGATTCCTTGACCCAGAAAATGTAGATTTTGACACCAAGATTGACCTTCAGTGTGGCTTGGAAGATGTATTGGTTCTCATAGACTTTATATGGGTGCCATCTCGGATCGGCCATCTTGATGAAGTGGCTCCTACCAAAAATTGAAACCTACGGGGAAAAAATTTGGTGCTTTTGTCCAGCGTGTCCCCTTTATTTAGCTAAGCCGCCTGACTATAAACATCCACGTGTGTGTGTGTGTGTGTGTGTGTGTGTGTGTGTGTGTGTGTGTGTGTGTGTGTGTGTGACAAGTTTTAGACACAAACTGACGAGTTTTAGACACTAACTGACGAGTTTTAGACACAAACTGACGAGTTTTAGACACTAACTGACGAGTTTTAGACACAAACTGACAAGTTTTAGACACAAACTGACGAGTTTAAGACACTAACTGACGAGTTTAAGACACAAACTGACGAGTTTAAGACACTAACTGACGAGTTTAAGACACAAACTGACGAGTTTAAGACACTAACTGACGAGTTTAAGACACAAACTGACGAGTTTAAGACACAAACTGATGAGTTTAAGACACAAACTAAAGAGTTTTAGACACTGACTGATGAGTTTTAGACACTAACTGACGAGTTTTAGACACGAACTGAGGAGTTTTAGACACAAACTGAGGAGTTTTAGACACAAACTGACGAGTTTAAGACACAAACTGATGAGTTTAAGACACAAACTGACGAGTTTAAGACACAAACTGACGAGTTTAAGACACTAACTGACGAGTTTAAGACACAAACTGACGAGTTTAAGACACTAACTGACGAGTTTAAGACACAAACTGATGAGTTTAAGACACAAACTGATGAGTTTAAGACACAAACTAAAGAGTTTTAGACACTAACTGATGAGTTTTAGACACTAACTGACGAGTTTTAGACACGAACTGAGGAGTTTTAGACACAAACTGAGGAGTTTTAGACACAAACTGACGAGTTTAAGACACAAACTGATGAGTTTAAGACACAAACTGACGAGTTTAAGACACTAACTGACGAGTTTAAGACACAAACTGATGAGTTTAAGACACAAACTAAAGAGTTTTAGACACTAACTGACGAGTTTTAGACACTGACGAGTTTTAGACACGAACTGACGAGTTTTAGACACAAACTGACGAGTTTTAGACACAAACTGATGAGTTTAAGACACAAACTGATGAGTTTAAGACACAAACTGACGAGTTTA
Organism: Centropristis striata; assembly: GCF_030273125.1. NCBI lineage: Eukaryota > Metazoa > Chordata > Actinopteri > Perciformes > Serranidae > Centropristis > Centropristis striata. The sequence continues at coordinate 2,354,839 of NC_081518.1, forward strand.
AGACACTAACTGACGAGTTTAAGACACAAACTGATGAGTTTAAGACACAAACTAAAGAGTTTTAGACACTAACTGATGAGTTTTAGACACTAACTGACGAGTTTTAGACACTAACTGACGAGTTTTAGACACGAACTGAGGAGTTTTAGACACAAACTGAGGAGTTTTAGACACAAACTGACGAGTTTTAGACACGAACTGAGGAGTTTTAGACACAAACTGAGGAGTTTTAGACACAAACTGACGAGTTTTAGACACTAACTGACGAGTTTTAGACACTAACTGACGAGTTTTAGACACAAACTGACGAGTTTTAGACACTAACCACAAAACTAAAGCGTTTAAAAAGAAAAAAAGTACTGAACTAAAACTAGCCAACTCACTCTAAAAACTAATTAAAACTAACTGAATTTTAAAAAATCCACAACAAAATTAAAACCCTTGCAAGGGAATTCACTGTTCCAAATGAGGGTCCTCACATAGATAGAAGTACAAGAATGTGTGTGTGTGTGTGTGTGTGTGTGGAGGAGCAGGGCCTCCACTAAACTAATCATCAACGTGTCAAGCGGGCTCCTTGGAGACGCTGTCAACCTCAGGGACAGTGTGACAAGTGACAAAATCAGAGAGTCGACCCTCGTACGACTTCTTCTCTCTCAGTGTTCGTCTCCCCCGACGACACACTGATGACATCACATTTCACATGGCAACGAGGTCGCCACAGGTCAGACTCTGCATCCTTATCACTGAAGAAGAAGAATGGACGGAGAAGCAGATGGGAAGACGGATACGGCACGGTGTAAAAACCAGCAGCTGTGGTTGCCAGAACTTTACCGTAATAAATACGGTGCGACTATTTCTAATATTACGGTAAAACGATATTAGCACTGTTGATTTCACATCCAAGATTGCCGTTTTATCCCATATTTTACCGTATAAATAAAACGTTTTTCAAAAGAGACGCTGTTCTGCCATAAAATTGACAAGAAAATACTTTATAAATGCTGCATAAATTAAAAATTATAGAATAGCACAAAACTTTTTTTCCGTGTTTCATTGTTACTGAAATTGAATTAACTCATTTATCATTTTATGGTCTTTTACTGTCATGGTTTAGCAGTTTTTCCACCGTAAAATCTACAGACATTTTTTACAGTGTGACACTTTTAATTACCGTAAATCACAGAATAGCACAAAACTTTTACTTTTACTGTCATTAACTGTCGGAAACACACAGTTTTGCTGTGAAAATAAAACATACTCATGTAAAGTTAATGGAGAAATACCATGATGTGTGAATGAATGACACAACTACCCTAATGTAGTGAATATTCAGTCTAAATTACAGTTTTTGCTGATATTTACATTTAAATTTACAGTAGAAAACCCACACACTGTATTTTTTTCCAGGTTTTTCCATCAAAAGAAACGCTGTTCTGCCATAAAATTGACAAGAAAATACGTTATAAATGCTGCATAAATTAAAATTTTACCATTAAATATTACAGTATATTTTGTTAGAGATATGGTGTTTAGTACATTTAACAGTGAGGAAATGTATTTTTTCAAAAGACAAATGCATTTAAAGTGCAATTACAGTGATGGCTTTTAAATATATAACAGTATATTTTTGTTACAAACAGGTTGCCAGTGTATTTAACAATGGAGTAATGTATTTTTTTAAAAAAACAAAAAAAACCTGTCAAAAATACTGTTTTGGCTGCTGATACATACATTTACGGTGTTTCATTGTTACTGAAACTGAATTAACCCATTTATCATTTCATGTCTTTTACTTTTTTTTCATTCTACTTCAAATATTCACTATATCAGTTGCCATTAAAGGCAATTAATTAAATATTTAAATAAAATCTGTATCAGTTAAAAAAATGCATAACCTAGTGAAGTTTAAGTCATTTTTCAAGGAAGAATGTCCAACATTTCACGGTTAAAGCCTCTAAAATATGAGAATATCTGGAAAAAAAGACAGTGTCATAGCCAAAACGGTTATAAAAAAAGCATATTTTTATTTACTTTGATTGTTAGCCAAACAAAACAAGAGCTTTTGTGGCGTTACCTTGAGCTGTGAGAAAGTGTAATGAATATTCAGTTTGTGTGATGTTTTAAAGACCTGACAATTAATTTGCAGATCATGTGATTATGAAAACAATTAGTTGCAGCATTAATTTGAATGATAACAAAGAGGAGCAATGTAGAATTCAAAACAGCTGTTGATGAACTGGATGGCAGCGTCCCTAATAATGTCTGTAGTACCGAGAAAAAGTTGTCACCGCTCTGACTTTGTAAACTTTGTACGACTAAATTAACACAAAAAGCTTAATTAAACATACTTCATCATTGTAGGAGGGATGAGGACAATTTAATTGACCCCAAACTGGGTAAAGTGGCCATTCTTTCTTTTTTATGGTCAAAAAACAAAAGTGATTAGGTCAATTTTCATCTTTTTTGTGTACATTGCAAAAAAGGTGTGTCTAAAAACCAGATTAAAACAATAAATCTGAGGGAAATGATCTTGCTGCATGGACAGATAATTTACCTTGACAAGATTCCTAAAATTAAGATTGTTAAATCTAGAAATAAACATGTTGAACACTTAAAATAAGAACTGAACTCTTTAAACCAGATAAATTAAAGCTGCCAGCAGTGATGAACTGGCCCGAGCAGAGTGACCTGATGATTATTTGTTTCTTATCAAGATTAAAAAAAACTTGAGATTTTTTACAAACAATACACATATTTGACTAAAAAAGACACAAATTGATCAAAAAAAGACCCAAAATGAGCAAAAAAGACACAAAATGACCATAAAAGACATATAATGACCATTAAAAAGACACAAAATGATCAAAAAAGACTCAAACTGACCAAAAATAGATGTAAAAATGACCACTAAAAAGACACAAATTGACAAAAAAAGACACAAAATGAACAAAAAAAAAACAAAATTACCAAAAAAAAGACATATAATGACCACTTAAAAGACACAATGATGAAATAAAACCAGATAAATTAAAGCTGCCAGCAGTGATGAACTGGCCCGAGCAGAGTGACCTGATGATTATCTGTTTCTTACCAAGATTTTTTAAAAAAACTTTAGATTTAGAAGTGTTGGATAATTTATCTTGTTTTAAAAAAGTATTTCTTATTTTAACTCGATGGAGTCTTGGGCTATTTTGTCCATTTTTGAATCCTTTTCATGTCTTTTTGTGTCTTTGTAAGTCATTTTGTGTCTTTTTTGTCTCTTTTCTGTGTCTTTTTAGTAATTTTGTGTCTGTTGTGTTTTTTTTTAGTTATTGTATGTCTTTTCTGTCATTTTGTGTCTTCTGTGGGTCTTTTTTTGATTATTCTATCATCTAATTTTGTGTCTTTTTTGGCCATTTTGTGTCTTTTTTTTGGTCATTTTGTGTCATTCTTTGGTCTTGTTTTTACGTCTGGATGTGTTCAAGAAGCCATGCTTTGGCACTTTTGGAGACTCCAGAGGGTTAAGCGTTCAACATGTTTATTTCTAGATTTAATAATCTTAATTTAAGAAATCTTGTCAAGGTAAATTATCTGTCCATGCAGCAAGATCATTTCCCTCAGATTTACTGTTTTTATCTGGTTTTTAGACTAAACACCTTTTTTGCAGAGTAATAATTTCAGTCTTAGGCTCCTGATCTTGTTCTGGAGGCTGTTTGTACATATTTGTAAGTGAAACTGCCGAGCACTCAGTTGAAAAACAATACTCTCTGTATCCCAGAGCTGTTTTGTCTTGCTCAAGATTGCATAGATTGCGTTAGCATGCAGTAGGGGGTCAGTGGAGGCGGAAACACAGTCTGATTTGACTCAGAACAGCAAGCTCTTTTTGGCAGCAAATTCAAATTCAACCCACCACCCAGATGCCTCCTCCTGGTGGTCCGTGTTTACCTCTATTTAAAAAAAAACCCCTGCTATTTAAACTTTGTGCAAGAAATTCAATTCTGATATCAAATAAAGTAAGCCTGCACTGTGCTGAACACAGATGGGAGACGCACAGCTGACGACTGCTTCTGAATGCATATGACAGCAAAACAGACTAACGCTAACATTGTGGATATTTTCTCAGCAGCAAGAAGCAGGAAGGACTTAACCCTGTGGAGTCTCCAAAAGCTCCAAATAATCCAGACTTGTTGCCTCCATCAGACTAGAAAACAAAGCAGCGTGGAGCCCTACTGTACATTTACCTCTAAAGTTCTGGCTGTAAACTCCATGAGGCCAGTTTCAGTTTGATGATGATATACCAAGTAAAACTGGAGACAAGCTCAAATAGATTTAGTATCAAATGATAGAACTGGATGGAACCCTCTTATATGGTAGATTTGACACCTTTGGTCACATTTGCAACATATAAAATTCTTTATTGAGCATGATAGTGTTTTGAAAGTTAAAAAAAAGATTCAAAATCACATTTTATGTTGGACTAAAGGACTAAAAAAGACACAAAATGACCAAAAAAAAAGACTGGTCTTTGACCAAGAAAAGACATAAAATAACTAAAAAAGACACAAAATTACCCAAAAGACACAAAAAGAAACAAAATGACTAAAAAAAGACACAAAATGACCAAAAAAAGACACAAAATAACTAAAAACGACACAACAAAAGACATTAAATGACTAAAAAAGACACAAAATTACCAAAAAAATACGCAAAAAGACACAAAATGACTAAAAAAGACACAAAATGACTAAAAAAAGACACAAAATGATCAAAAAAATACGCAAAAAGACACAAAATGACTAAAAAAGACACAAAATGACTAAAAAAGACACAAAATTACAAAAAAATACACAAAAAGACAAAAAATGACTTAAAAAAGACACAAAATGACTAAAAAAAGACACAAAATAACTAAAAACGACACAACAAAAGACATTAAATGACTAAAAAAGACACAAAATTACCAAAAAAATACGCAAAAAGACACAAAATGACTAAAAAAGACACAAAATGACTAAAAAAAGACACAAAATGATCAAAAAAGACACAGCAAAAGACACAAAATGACCAAAAAAGACACAAAATGACTAAAAAACTGACTAAAATTGTTACGCTAAACACACAAGACACAAATAAAATACAGTCAGATAGGTTTTTAGTTGTTTCTTTTTGGTTCAAAATGTTGATCCAGTAAGTCAGAATAAAAATCAACTATTATTAGGTCATATAGGTGGAAAAAAAAATACCAACATGGCATTTAAACATGTTTTAAGTGGTGTATACAGGCAGGATGGAAAGGATTCAAACATGGACAAAATAGCCCAAAACTCCACAGAGTTAAAAAGTCTTGGAGGAGAGACAGTCTGCAGGTTTCAAATGAAAAAGAGGAAATCCTTGGGAGAAACGGAGCTCCATCACAGAAACAGCATGTTACGAGGGGCTGTCAAGAAACCACAGAGAGCTGCTCTCTGCTGAGCGCTGTTGCTCGGGGCAATTCTGTGGGAACAGAGTTTCATTTTTCTCTTGAATCTCAGTCTGACTGCTTCTCCACTTTTTATCCCTGTAAACCAATTCTTTCTGGCTTTATACCATAAAATGAAGAAGCAGCCTTGTGCTTGGTTATCCGCTGTGATTTCAGCCTTTCTGTTCCTCCAGGACATGATTATTATGACTCAGTGATAAACCGCCGGGGTCTCAGAGTTTCAGACACTGGTGCACCAACCATGTCATCACAATTCAGGACATCCACAGTGTCCATTTAGTTTTAATTCTCATTAGTAAATCAGCACCAGCTAAATCCATACCTTATCAAAAAACACAGTACAAATGTAAACAACTTTACAGAACAACTTGTACATTTTACTGGTATTCAGTGTACAATAAATAATAACTGAATGTTAATTTACTGGTATTCAAGGCACAATAAGCTAAATCTGCATTTAAATTTTGCATAAATAATTAGTATAAAAGCAGCAACATTTTTACAGTGTGCTGATATATACATTTACGGTGTTTCATTGTTACTGAAACTGAATTAACCCATTTATCATTTTACGGTCTTTTACTGTCGTGGTTTAGCAGTTTTTCACTGTAAAATATCCAGACATTTTTTACAGTGCAGAAAATGTCTGTTTTCATTCTACCTCAAATATTCACTGGATCAGTCGCCATTAAAGGCAATTAATTAAATATTTCCCCCTAAAGTCTGTATCAGTTTCAGTATCAGTCTAAAAAAATGCATAACCTAGTGAAGTTTAAGTCATTTTTCAAGGAAGAATGTCCAACATTTCATGGTTCAAGCCTCTAAAATATGAGAATATAAGAAAAAAAAAGAAAACAGTAAAAGTCTCCAAAAACAGTGATAAAAAAAGCATATTTTTATTTACTTTGATTGTTAGCCAGACAAAACAAGACATTTTGTGACATTACATCCACAGTGTCCATTTAGTTTTAATTCTCATTAGTAAATCAGCACCAGCTAAATCAATACCTTATCAGGTGAGTTCACACGGCTCACAGATTACTTGAAAGAGCACACTATCTACTATTCACCGGGCTTAATCCTAGATTTTATTCTTCCGTTTCTTCCGCGTTCTTTTTCTCTAGTTTTGGTCGAACATTACACTAAAAAGGTATTGAATCAACCGGCTCAGCCATGACAAGTGTGCTATGACTTTTCTAAAGGTTTCAGCAAACTGATTTCAAATGATTTGGCAAAAACACACCAAAAAATCCCCCCAATGTTACCCTATGGAGAGGCTAGAGTGGATGACATCATCGCTAGAGTGCAGAGGGAGAGAAAAATTTGTCAAAAAATAAATGTGTAAACTGCGCTCGAGGCCGCAAACGCCACTCTCCAGAAATAATTTATCCATATAAACGTAGTAAAATGTGTCTTCTCCCTCACATTGGTGTGGTAAAGCTGTCAGAGTTCTAGTTTGGGCGTAGGACCACAGATGATCCACCAACACCACCCACAGCCCCATAGACCGCCATGGTAAAAAGGAGGGAACATTTCTGGAGGAAAGCAGAGCTACCAGTTTCTTCTGATCGCTCTAAAAATAAAATTTCTATATTTTTCTTCACAAAACACATATGTAGATGTTTAGGAAGAACTCTTCACAGGAGCAGTTGATTTCAGTTGATTGCTCTGCTCTGATTGGTGGCTGCCACCTCGCCCTGGTTGCTTAGCTACCAACACACACACTAACTGAAAACTGTCAGTTTACACTAACTGACGAGTTTTAGACACTAACTGACGAGTTTTAGACACAAACTGACGAGTTTTAGACACTAACTGACGAGTTTTAGACACTAACTGACGAGTTTTAGACACTAACTGGCGAGTTTTAGACACTAACTGACGAGTTTTAGACACTAACTGGCGAGTTTTAGACACTAACTGGCGAGTTTTAGACACTAACTGGCGAGTTTTAGACACTAACTGACGAGTTTTAGACACTAACTGACGAGTTTTAGACACTAACTGACGAGTTTTAGACACTAACTGACAAGTTTTCGACACTAACTGACGAGTTTTAGACACTAACTGACGAGTTTTAGACACAAACTGACAAGTTTTAGACACAAACTGACGAGTTTTAGACACAAACTGACGAGTTTTAGACACTAACTGACAAGTTTTAGACACTGACGAGTTTTAGACACTGACGAGTTTTAGACACTAACTGACAAGTTTTAGACACAAACTGACGAGTTTTAGACACTAACTGACGAGTTTTAGACACTAACTGACGAGTTTAAGACACTAACTGACGAGTTTTAGACACAAACTGACGAGTTTTAGACACTTACTGACGAGTTTTAGACACTAACTGACGAGTTTTAGATACAAACTGACGAGTTTTAGACACAAACTGACGAGTTTTAGACACTAACTGACGAGTTTTAGACACTAACTGACGAGTTTTAGACACAAACTGACGAGTTTTAGACACTAACTGAAGAGTTTTAGACACTAACTGACGAGTTTTAGACACTGACGAGTTTTAGACACTAACTGACGAGTTTAAGACACAAACTGACGAGTTTTAGACACTAACTGACGAGTTTTAGCACTAACCGATGAGTTTCACACTACTTTCAGACACATACACATACACACACCAAATAAACCACACCTGGTTTATTATCTTTCATGACTTCCTCCTCTTTTCCATTTTGAAAACAGTTCAAATTGTAATCTAATAATGTATGGGTGAGAGTCATGCACACTCAACATTTCTTTAGAAATGTTCTAGTTTCCTTCTGCTCTGACACTGACAGTGGTTCGGTCCACAGCAGCTTCAGGTCTGTAAGATGTGAGACAGAGATCACCCAGGCGGAGGTGGACCAGGCTCAGTGAGCCTCCAGCAGGCCGTCTGTGCTGCAGCTGTTTGGGCCGACACACACAGCCAACGGCCCTCAGGTCTCTGCTGTTGTTTTCACTAGGAGCGTTTCTTATTAAGTCAGCATTTAGAAATGTTTACTCCCCTGTCCATGTTTGTTTTCATCTCATCTGTGCAGCACAGCAGGAGGGTGTATGTGTGGGGGGAAGCAGGAGGGTGGAGACGGTTCAAGATGAGTTTCCTGAACAAATAAGAGGACGGTGAAGTTTAATAAATTACCTGCAGCACTGCACTTTGAAACACTTCAGTGGCTTATGAGAAAAATAAAAAAAAAACAGCCATAAAACAGACCAATGCACACCCAGGCCAACGAACAAATGTGCAAAACAAAAGCACGTCCTTCTATCTGCATGTAGACTAGAGATTTATTACAACAAGCCCATGTTTACTTGTAACCTGCCTGTCAGCAAGGAGGGTTTTTTTTAAGTATCTGAGGCTTGAAGAAGTAGACTTAACTAATATTTCACAGGAAAAGGAAGAGAAAAAGATCTGAAAATATATAAAGTTTTCATAGCAATAATATGTTTTCTCTACTTCTTTGCAATGTTGTTACAGTTAGATCTCCCAAATTACAAAAAAAACACATTTCCTACTATCTACTGTTTTCAGAGAGAGCAGTAAAAATGCATTATTCAGATTATTCAGAGTAGCAAAGACATTTTCTGCAGAAAAACTTGCTGCTGTTACCCATTCACCGTACTGTTGTGGTGACATAAATCCCAGACTGTTATCTCTCTAACTGGGTCCATAAAAAGCAGAAGTATCTGCATGGACTAGAAACCTTTAATCCACTTGCAATGCCTCGGTTTATTTCACGTTTGCATTCAGGTTGGGAGCCAGTGATGCAGACTCTCAAAGCCTTTTAAATGCAGAGCTGACAAAATGCAGTGCACCACATCAGGTGGTTGTGTAGCAGCTGTAGTCTTTACTGATGGAGCACAGTTTCCCTCATCTGCTTAGTCAGATCATTACCCCTGACAACAGCTGTGAGACAAGCAAGCACCTGGGAGAGGATCTCAGAACAAGGCTGTTGTTGTGTGTTTCAACAATGCATCACAGCCCACCTACAACACCACTGTGGGTGGAAATGAAAAACCACGGTTACCTTGTGCCAGCCAAAAAAACTGAGGTCTACTAGTGAAGCTTTATGACTGGAGAGCTCCTGAACAGCAGCACTGGGAGGGAGGGTTAACTCTACGGAGTCTTATCGGGCTATTTAGTCCATGTTTGAATCCTTTTCATCCTGCCTGTATACACCACTTAAAAATGTTTAAATGCCATGTTGGTTTGTTTTTTTCCAGCACAACCTCACCTTTATGACCTGATAATAATTGTTTTTTATTCTGACTTACTGGATCAATATTCTGAACCAAAAAGAAACAAAGAGTCTGACTTTTATTTATGTCTTGTGTGTTTACCATAACATTTTTGGTCATTTTGTGTATTTTTTAGTAATTTTGTGTCTTTTTGTCTTTTTTTGTGTCTTTTTTAGTAATTTTGTGTCTTTTTGTGTTTCTTTGTGTCTTTTTTGGACATTTTGTGTCTTTAGTTGTGTCTTTTTTAATTATTTTGTGTGTTTTTTTGTCATTTTGTGTCTTTTTTTTTGTCATTTTTAGTCCTTTAGTCCAACATAAAATTTGATTTTGAATCCTTTTTTTAACTTTCAGAACACTATCATGCTCAATAAAGCATTTTAAATGTTGCAAATGTGAACAAAGATTTTTTCAGCACAACCTCACCTATATGACCTAATAATAATTGATTTTTTATTCTGACTTACTGGATCAACATTCTGAACCAAAAATATTTTTTAGTCATTTTGTGTCTTTTTATGTCTTTTTTGGGTATTTTTTGGTCATTTTATGTCTTTTTTTAGTCATTTTGTGTCTTTTTTGGTCTTTTTTTTTTTTTGTCATTTTGTGTCTTTTTTAGTCCTTTAGTCCAACATAAAATGTGATTTTGAATCTTTTTTAACTTTCAGAACACTATTAAGCTCAATAAAGAATTTTAAATGTTGCAAATGTGAACAAAGATTTTTTTCAGCACAACCTCACCTATATGACCTGATAATAATAGATTTTTTATTCTGACTTACTGGATCAACATTTTGAACCAAAAAGAAACAAAGGAAAACCAACATAAATGTGATCTTGTGATTGTGTGTGATCCTGTCATCAACTCTGGTTTTTATTCTAGTGGGACTTTATTTGTCTTGTGTGTTTAGTGTAACAATTTGGGTCATTTTGTGTCTTTTTTTGTCATTTTGTGTCTTTGTAAGTCATTTTGTGTCTTTTTTGGTCATTTTGTGTCATTTTGTGTCTTTTTTCAGTAATTTTGTGTCTTTTTTAGTCCTTTAGTCCACCATAAAATGTGATTTTTAATCTTTTTTTTTACTTTTAAAACACTATCATGCTCAATAAAGAATTTTAAATGTTGCAAATGTGAACAAAGGTGTCAAATCTACCATATCAGAGGGTTCCATCCAGTTCTATCATTTGATACTAAATCTATTTGAGCTTGTCTCCAGTTTTACTTGGTATATCATCATCAAACTGAAACTGGCCTCATGGAGTTTACAGCCAGAACTTTAGAGGTAAATTTACAGTAGGGCTCCACGCTGCTTTGTTTTCTAGTCTGATGGAGGCAACAAGTCTGGATGCTTTGGGGCTTTTGGAGACCCCAGAGGGTTAACACACTGAGGAAATGCAGCACAATCACAACAACCTGCAAGTTATGCTCCAAAAACAGTTCTCACTACCTCTCCAGCTCTAAGAGCAGCAAATGGCGAAATGAAGCTGTGCTTTGAGGCTTGGCGGAGCATCAAGAGTGCCCAAGTACCAGTCATGCCTGGTCTCTGGTCCTCTTTTCCCATGAGTTGACAAAAGGAGGCAGGAAGTCTCCAAGAGGCCTGGCTAAACTCTGACCAATGTGGCCTGACTACTGATAGTAGCCAAGATCCCAACAGTTCTCATGTTGGCACAGCCCAAACAACAGTAAAGCCTCCACTGGACACACAGGGGCTGGAAATAAGACTGAGTGCTGCAGATCCTCCAGCTAAACAAACAAACATTAGTTTCATCACCAGGCAGACAGAAAGAGAAAGCTGTATTTATTCTAAAGGGGCAAGCTTAAGACAGAAACACAACACTGCTGCTTATCAGCCCAATTTTGTTCTGATGAGTCATTATTGTCAAGCAGGATGCCAAGTGCTTTTTTTCTAGGAATCTAGGGTTAAGGATGGAAATCGAGAACTGCTTCCTGTTGGGAACCGGTTCTAAAAGTTACAATCCATCTGAATTGTATACCTCCTATGTCAAACTCACACCTTTATGCTGCTGAAAACAAGCAACCTGGTCTCACAGAAATCCGTGAAATAGCCACGGATTTCGCTTAACTCAAAATCCATGGAATAGCCACGGAATCGCTCAAATTTCCGTGAAACTGACACGGATTTCGCTACAATGCAAGTTAATGACAGTCATATCCCGTGGCTATTGGTTTGTTCCAAGTCACGTGACTTTCAAGGTCCCAGCGGTCAGAACAAAAAACATGGCGGACAGTTCTCTCATTTTTAGTGAAAAAAATCAATATTTTGACTTAGTTTCTGCATAAAAATGGATTTTGATCACATTTCTAGCGAGAAATTTATGTTTTATTTTCTAAATATTCACTCAGTGAATGTACATAATCACTTTGTATGTTGGAATAGCCACGGGATATGACTGTCATTAACTCGCATTGTAGCGAAATCCATGTCAGTTTCACGGAAATTTGAGCGATTCCGTGGCTATTCCACGGATTTTGAGTTAAACGAAATCCGTGGCTATTTCACGGATTTCTGTGAGACCATGTTGAAACAAGAAGCCATGAAAAAAATGATGCTAACATCTGTAAAATGATCATTTCAAGTAAGGATGGAAACAAACATCCATCCATCCATCCATTATCCTCCATTTATCCGGGGCCGGGTCGTGGGGGCAGCAGGCTAACTGCAAACTGCCCCAGTGAGTGCTGGAGGTCCCGGTCTGATGAAGCCAAAAGAACCACATCATCTGCAAAAAGCAGATTGCTAAACAACATGGGTTTAAATTCCAGGATTCTTAGGTTCTCTGACTTGACTTGACTTGAATTTAAATGAAAAATAAATGATTTACAAGTACACTGTAAGACTTTGCTGTAAATTTACAGTCAAATTCTAACAGTAACTTGCTGTATTATGATTGTACAGTATATTGTTGTGAAAACAATGCATTGTGGGAGTTGTATGATTGCTCAGGCATTCCAACGGTCAAAATGATATTTTTACAGGAATTTACTGTTTTCAACTGAGCATGTAGGGAAAATTAAGCAGTTATTTTTGAAAAGAAGAAAAGTTTTATTTTATTTCTTTTTTGTCTGGGCTGAAAATATCACAGTGTGTTGTTTTTCCAGTAAGCCTAATATACAGTTTAAATGGATTAGTTGTAACATAATTTAGAGTTAAACATTTAAACGTCACGCTATTTTTTTTCGTCGTTACGAGACAGTTTGTCAGTAAACGGACCTGTATTTTTATAAAACAGTCGAGGTACTGTAAATTTTACAGTAACTTACTGGCGAAAGTGCTGCCAGTAATTTACTGTAATTTTACAGTAAAAAGTTTTACAGTGTATTCTCTCACTTTATCTACACTGTGTTCAGACTTAGAGATAATAAAACAGTAACACTGTGTAGGACGACTTTTTTTTCACACAGAAAATTCCTCATGAAACAATAGGGGGATCGATGAAGAATCGGACTGATAAGCAGAATTAATGATGACATTCGGATCAATAAAGTCTTGCTGAACCCTTTCTGGGATTCACTTTTTACCCTTCTCAAGTTTGTATTGAAAATGTATCAGAGTTATAATAAGTATGCTATAGGCCTTTCTGTGTGGAGTTTGCATTTCATCCCCTAAATTTCTTGCTAAGTCTTCACAGTCAGTTGGGGTTTTTAAAGTCTCCTCATGCATGCCCAGTCAACCAGAGAATTTCAATACAAAGCTGTTGAGATTTGTGTTTAGCTTGTATTCTTATTCAGTGTGGCAGCGCTGCATTTAAATGTAGAGAGGCTTGTGTGCTTTATGTGGGAGGAATTACATGTGAGCCCTTTGGACGCTGTGGTTCGCTCTCTCTTCCCGTTTCTCTGCCACAGCAGCATGTGAGCGGTTCAAAGCCCAGACATAAGGAGATCCACTGACTCAGCAGGAATATCAGTCGCTTTATCAAGTGGAAACGCATTACAGAACATCCTTCACCATTTAGCCTTAATGGCAAATCCCATAATTGCTGCTACTGTAAGAGTATCATTAGCCCAATAACAACACAAATGGGAAGAGCAAGAGATGTCTGTGGGTTTATGTGAGCTGTAGTAAGACACATGCAGCTATACACATTTATCCAAAGAGTCACATCCATTCTGCCACTGCATTAACGACGTAATGTTCAGAAGTTCTGCCGGCCAATAAGGACTCAGATGCAGAGCAGGTGAACTGAAAAGTTTCCTTATTCAAAGAAGGGTAAGAAAAGGGTAAGAAAAGGGCTATGAAACACCTGACCTCACCTATATGACCTAATAATAATTTATTTTTTATTCTGACTTACTGGATCAACATTCTGAACCAAAAATATTTTTTAGCCATTTTGTGTCTTTTTATGTCTTTTTTGTGTCTTTTTTGGTCTTTTTTTTTTTTTTTTTTTTGTCATTTTGTGTCTTTTTTGGTCACTGCATGTCTTTTTTAGTCCTTTAGTCCAACATAAAATGTGATTTTGAATCTTTTTTAACTTTCAGAACACTATCATGCTCAATAAAGAACTTTAAATGTTGCAAATGTGAACAAAGATTTTTTTAGCACAACCTCACCTATATGACCTGATAATAATAATAGATTTTTTATTCTGACTTACTGGATCAACATTTTGAACCAAAAACAAACAAAGAAAAACCAACATAAATGTGATCTTGTGATTGTGTGTGATCCTGTCATCAACTCTGGTTTTTATTCTAGTGGGACTCGATTTGTCTTGTGTGTTTAGTGTAACAATTTGGGTCATTTTGTGTCTTTTTTTTTGTCATTTTGTGTTTTTTTTGCATTTATCCAAAGAGTCACATCCATTCTGCCACTGCATTAACTACTTAATGTTCAGAAGTTCTGCCGGCCAATAAGGACTCAGATGCAGAGCAGGTGAACTGAAAAGTTTCCTTATTCAAAGAATGGTAAGAAAAGGGCTATGAAACACCTGACTCTGAGTAAAAACTAGACAAAGAAAAGTCGCTCCAAAGAAGGAAAAACACAGAAAGCTATCTACACTAAAAACTAAATCCTAATCTAAGATATGGGGGAACTAAACTCTCGAGGAGAAAACAATTAAATAAAAACACCTACAAACAAAAAGCGCTCCAAAAGGGAGGAACACAACCTGATAGGAAAAATAAAAGATTCTACTAAAACACTATGAAAAACTGGATCAGGACTAAAGGGGGAAAAATAATAAAGAACTCAAAATCACTCCAAAACTTCTGGGACCCAGTTGAACCTGGACTGGACTTAAGAAAGCGTCCACTAATGTTAAGACCATTTATTCACCATAATAGGCTTCGATACATAAATAATTAATTAATTAAGTCATTTTAATTAGATAGCTTCACCTCAAATTAATCTTCATGTTCACAGCTTTCAGATGATGTTCACCACTTCTATCTGGCATTTATTGTTGACCTGCTATCTCCCCCTAAAAAACATCCACTGGCCACAACCAGCAGTTCTCAAAAAAGAAAAAGGAGCCGAATGGTAAGTGGTTAATATATCACAGTGACAGAGGGACACTCAGTCACTCCAGTCCGGGTCAGGGGAGCATGTAGACAGCAGCAGGTGAAAAGCGGCCCACATGGGGACCAGAACCACCACAGGATGAAGGATGCTCACACACTCATCATGAGGCCATGATGGCTGTGTGTTTGTGTTTTCCCAGGCTATACACTGTAAAAAATGTTTGTAGAAATTACAGTAAAACACTGTCAAATTATATCAGAAATAGGGCGTGAAATTAAAAATTGTATATCACCGTAGTAGACACTTTTAATTACCGTAAATCAAAGAATAGCACAAAACTTTTACTTTTTTCTGTCATAAACTTTAGAAAACACAGTTTTGCTGTAAAAAATATTAGATTTTTCAGTTAAAATGTATGGAGAAATACCATAACGTCACAAGGACATAACTACCCTAAAAATAATAGCAGACCAAAGGATCTAACAAAAGGACCTAAAATGACCAAAAGAGTCACAAATCGACCAAAAAAAAGACAGAAAACGACCAAAAGAGACACAAAACCATCAAAAAAGACACAAAATGACCAAAAGAGACACAAAACTATCTAAAAAGACACAAAATGACCAAAAAAAAAGACAGAAAACGACCAAAAGAGACATGAAATGATCAGAAAAAGACACAAAATGACCCAAAAAATACGTAAAATTATCAAATGAGACACAAAATTACCAAAAAGAGACACAATAGGGATAAAATGGCAAGTGATTTTTCAGTCTAAATGACAGATTTAGCTGATATTTACATTTAAATTTACAGTAGAAAACCCACTCACTGTATTTTTTACGGTAAAGTTCTGGCAACCACAGCTGCCGGTATTTTACCATAAATTAAACAGAATATTTTTTACAGTGTACTGGAGACTACAGACAGCTTCAGAAAGGCATCACTCTCTGGGAGCCTCAAACAACAACAACTGGACCAACCTGGTCTCACAGAAATCCGTGAAATAGCCACGGATTTCGCTTAACTCAAAATCCGTGGAATAGCCACGGAATTGCTCAAATTTACGTGAAACTGACACGGATTTTGCTACAATGCAAGTTAATGACAGTCATATCCCGTGGCTATTGGTTTGTTCCAAGTCACGTGACTTTCAAGGTCCCGGCGGTCAGAACAAAAAACATAGCGGATAGTTCTCTCATTTTTAGTGAAAAAATTAATATTTTGACTTTGTTTCTGCATAAAAATGGATTTTGATCACATTTCTAGCGAGAAATATATGTTTTATTTTCTAAATATTCACTCAGTGAATGTACATAATCACTTTGTATGTTGGAATAGCCACGGGATATGACTGGCATTAACTTGCATTGTAGCGAAATCCGTGTCAGTTTCACAGAAATTTGAGCGATTCCGTGGCTATTCCACGGATTTTGAGTTAAGCGAAATCCGTGGCTATTTCACGGATTTCTGTGAGACCAGGTTGCTCTGGGAGCCTCAAACAACAACAACTGGACTCACTTTGTCCTTGCTGAAAGCACACACACACACACACTTTCCTGCACACACACCGAGCCAAGATCAAAAGAGGAAGTGATAAAACGGTTTGACCCGCTGCAGCCTGTTTTTAGGCCTTCAGCTCCGTTTCCCCTCCTGCCAGATCACAGTGAGCAGCAGCAGATAGTGGAGATGGGGATGATGGACTCACCACTGTAGAACCGGATCAAACAGCTGAGGTCTGAGTTGGCGGCTTCTTGCTGGACTCGTACGGGCTCAGCGTAGCCCATCGCTGCCAGGTAGTCGTACAACATGTGGAGCGGACGCTCAGAGGGGTCCAGCCTCCTGCAGGACAAACAAATATAAAGGAGAGGTGGTGTTAACAATACACTGCTGTAAGAAAACAGCCACATTGTGACAGTAACATACTGTTTTCCATTAAAAAGGTATTATAATGTAGAAAACAATGCATTCTGGGCAATATTTGTAGGTAGCTTTCCGTTTCCCATAAAATATATGAACTTCACCGTAAAAAATGTGGGTTTTCTACTGTAAATTTAAATGTAAATATCAGCAAAAACTGAAAATGGTATATTTTTACAGCAAAACTGTGTGTTTCCTACAGTTCATGACAGTAAAAGTAAAAGTTTTGTGCTATTCTTTGATTTACGGTAATTAAAAGTGTCCTCTACGGTGATGTGTTTTACTGTAATTTCTACAAACCTTTTTTACAGTGTCCAAATTAGCAACACCAGTTTCTTTCACCCATTATAAGGGGGAAACATGTTGAAGCATATCAAACTAAAGGTTTCTTTATCCACATTAAACACAGCAGACAGCTGTTCAACAGGATAGCAGAAGTGTAAAGAAAAGCCCAATTCCCAAGAGAAAAAAATATTGTTCAGGAAGTCTCAAGGTATAAATATGTAGCGCATTAAATATATAAATACAGCACCACAAAGTCTAACTGCAGTAACTACACAAAGGGTAAAACTGAGAAAAACTGCTTTAACGTTTTTTAACTGTCCAGCCAAATGTGTTATATGTAGGTTACTGATATGACATTTATTTCTACATGTATTGATGATGTCATTTTTATGCAAAAAAATCATTTATTTGACCTTCGACCCCAAAAACGTAGTTTCTGCACTCTGGTTTTGCTGTAAAAGGTTCTAATAGTGATGATAAACAGAGTTCAGTAACTATAATGTTGTTGTCTTCTTTCAGCTTTTATAGTTTGTTTTCAGTGAATAAACATTTTCAAATTGATTTTGTTATCAGTGTGTTTAAAAGTGTTTAACAACTCGATTCAAAGATTTGTATATTTTAGGCTTAATATTATAAATAAATGTTAGATTTTAGTCCTAATATCATTTTATCACCCTTTTTTTTGCTTGATTACTATCTAGATAATAATTTCTTTATCAAATAAACTTAAAATTTCTATTATTCTTGTCTTCACTATTCAACACAATGAAGAAATACAAGGCTGCACTGTATCAGACTGTCTGCTTTGGTTTTAATGTTTAAATTCGTATATATATCCAAAGCAGGTGTTAAGTGAACTAACTGCAGTCTGATTTGGTTTTGAGTTGGATTTTGTAGTTACTGCAATTTTTTTGTCATTATTTCTCTGACATAAAGTAAAATTGAAATCTAAAACTTTGTCACAAGATAAAACAGACATCAAGGAGTTAATTTTAGTAGCTTCAATGTTAAAAAGTTACATAACATATTTAACTTGTGTACATTTGATAACCCAAACCATGATATTTTCCTAAATCTGAGCAAGAAGATTTGTTGCCTAAACTTTACTGTCAAATTTTAATTCCATGAAGGTTTGTGTTGCATCAGGACAACAAACGCAACTCACACTTTCACTTCCAATCTGCTGGAAATGTTCCAAACAAAGGCCCGGGGCTGACTCATGCTCACTCATCTCCTGAAAAGCTAATCATTACTTATAATTGTTTTGACTGATGAGCCATCCACTACGATGACTCTAAATGGATTTTTTCAATTTGCAGTTCTACCAAATAAGGTGTTATACCATGAAAGCAATGAGCTGGTATCAGTAAAGGCATTTTCACTCCACTGACCAAAAACCAAAAGAAAATAAAGAATATCTCTAGATGTTCACATTAGTTTTACCAGTTGGTCCTGGCTTTTTTTTTTTTTTTTACAAATATATCAGCATCTGGATACATTCTTGCAGAAAAAAACAGTAACATTTACAGGAAATGAGATAAATGCTTGAATTTCAAAACATCACACCTCCTACCAGATGGGATTTTTGAACTGGGGGAACGAAGCTGTCAGCAAATGATTTCAACTCAATGAGTTATTTTTCCACTCCATGCCTTAACCAAAATGTTATATTTAAACATTTTTAAATGAACTATAGTGTAAACAACAACCAACATATTAACATAAATAAAAAGAAGTTTGTACATGAAATTCCCAGTGCAGCCAAACAAATTAACTGACTTGAAGCTGACTCAATGAAGGAGAATAAGGGTTCTTCGATGTTTTATTTAAGGCATCTTATTTTGACAGTCTTCTTATAAATTCTGTGGTGGATTCTGCTAACACATCCATGTGCTCTTATTAGCGATATTTTGTGGCCACCACCTTGATATGAAAGTTTAATGTGAGTTTTATATGAATGGCACTTTATCGTGTTGTGTGTGGAAGGTCCCTTTAATTACTTTTTATGGTAATTTTGTGTTTTTTTGGGGGGGTAATTTTGTGTCTTTTTTAATAATTGTGTGTCTTTTTTGATAATTGTGTGTCTTTTTTTGGTCATTTTGTTTATTTTTTAAGTAATTCAGTTTTTTCTGTCATTTTGTGTCTTTTTAAAATAATTTTGTGTCTTTTTGGTAATTCTGTGTATTTTTTTTGTCATTTTATCTTTTTTTGGTCATTTTGTGTCTTTTTTTGTAATTTTGTGTCTTTTTTTTATCATTTTGATATGAAAGTTTAATGTGAGTTTTATATGAATGGCACTTTACCGTGTTGTGTGTGGAAGGTCCCTTTAATTACTTTTTGTGGTAATTTTGTGGTTTTTTGGGGGGTAATTTTGTGTCTTTTTTAATAATTGTGTGTCTTTTTTGATAATTTTGTGTCTTTTTTGGTAATTGTGTGTCTTTTTTGGTAATTGTGTGTCTTTTTTTTTGGTCATTTTGTTTATTTTTTAAGTAATTCAGTTTTTTCTGTCATTTGTGTCTTTTTTGGGTCATTTTGTGTCTTTTTAAAATAATTTTGTGTCTTTTTTTTATCATTCTGTGTCTTTTTTGGTCATTTTGTGTCTTTTTTTGTAATTTTGTGTCTTTGTTTTTATCAGTTTGTGTCTTTTTTTAGTAATTTTGTGTCTTTTTTTGGTCATTTTGATACTGCCTCCAGCGGACCCCAAGTAATTTGAGTTTGAGACCCCTACTCTATGTGCTGCAATGTAAATAGTCTAACTAACGGAACATTAATCCTCTGTTTTACCGACGATATTTGTCACTGAAAGTGGGGGGGGCCGATCAGGATCACTATGAATCTGGGGGGACATATCACGCATGCCTCCTACACACAGTTGGCAAACAAATATCAACCCAAACCCAAGTCGAAGGCTACTTCTCTCTACTTTCCCTCCTATATTTGAAGCCTATATGTCAGACAGCTTCCAGCAGGCAGAGGAGGACGACCGGCTGGATCCCTGTTGACCATTAACACTGATACCAACACTTAGCACAGATATGCCTCATTTATTCACAAATCCTCCAACCTTGGGCAATGCAGCACGAAGCTGTAAATCTCTGTCAAATTCCACCCAGTGGGTTCATCCGTCCTCAGGGTGGAAGGTAAATTATGCAGCAAAGTATGGAAATATGCCCCCTCGATTTATAGCAGCCCATATAACATAACAGGGACAGGAGAGGTTTACAGAAACAACGTTGGAGTGTTTTCTTCACCCAATGTGACCTCTCTGGACAGTGTGGTGCATTTTCTCACACATGTACAGAAAATAATATTCTGTGTTGGTAACTCCCAATACAGGTTCCACCCAACAACACCCTGAGTAAATGTCTAATCAGCCAAAATAACTGAAAATGGCTGTGGGTGCAAAAAACGGACTCGATTGGCGAGTAAAAAGAAGATCTGAGAAGTGTGTTTTCATTTCATCAGGGTGTGTTTTACACTTTATTAGCTGGCAGGAGAAGTGAGGCCTCAGCAATCATAGATCCTTTAGAAAGGTTTCACTTCCTCGCAATAGAGACTGAGAGAAGGAAGTTGTTGTTCACAGAAGAAAAGGAACATCCCCAGCTGTGTAAATTTAATAAATAGCTGTTATCCTTGTCCTGTATTGGCAGGTACCTCCTGTGAAAATCAATAATCAGACCATAATGGAGCAAAGCTTACAATTTACGATCCAAATCACAATATTTGTGGGTATAATTTGTTTTCTAAATGGCTGCTACAGTAACGCCAAGGCTGTGCTTCATGTTATAATGTACATAATGTCTATGAAAACTATTCTAAAGCTACTTTCAAATCCTTCAATTATGGCAGGTTAAAGGGATACTTCGCCCCAAAATCAAAAGGACATACACTACTGGTCAAAAGTTTTGGAACACCCCAATTTTTCCAGTTTTTTATTGAAATTCAAGCAGTTCAAGTCAAATGAACAGCTTGAAAGGGTACAAAGGTAAGTGGTGAACTACCAGAGGTAAATAAAAAAAAGGTAAGCTTAACCAAAACTGGAAAATAATGTACATTTCAGAATTATACAAGTAGGCCTTTTTCAGGGAACAAGAAATGGGTTAACAACTTAACTCTATGGAGTCTTGGGCTATTTTGTCCATTTTTGAATTCTTTTCATGTCTTTGTAAGTCATTTTGTGTCTTTTTTAGTCATTTTGTGTCTTTTTTTAGTCCTTTAGTCCAACATAAAATGTGATTTTGAATCTTTTTTTTACTTTCAAAACACAATCATGCTCAATAAAGAATTTTAAATGTTGCAAATGTGCATTCATTTCATACACTGAGACATTAAACTGCATAATTTTCAATTAAATTCTGGAAAAGTTGGTGTGTTCTAAAACTTTTGACCAGTAGTGTATTTCTTCTCTTACCTGTAGTGTTATTTATCAATCTTGTTTTTTAATTTGAGTGGCCAAGTGTTGGAGATATCGGCCATAGAGACGTCTACCTTCTCTCTAACATAATGAGACCATATGGAAGCTCACTTGTAGTGGTCAAAGCACAAAATAACAACAACGACCACACAACAGCAACGACTATTTCCAGAAACCATGACCCATTTACCCAGGATAATCCGCAGACCTTGTTTTCAGTCGTTTCATGTGGGGACTAATTTCTTTTAAGTATAGGTTAAACATTAACCCACATTAAAACTGCTGACAACAAGCTCTGTGGATTATTCTGAGGGACCGGGTCATGATTTTCAGAGACGCAGAGACAGAAGACATTTTTTTAG